>NC_079213.1:80263581-80316081 GCF_029633865.1 Lampris incognitus
AATTTCTTTTTTTTCTCTCATGAATCTACACAAAATACCCCATAATGACAAACTGAAAAAGGTTTTGTAGAAATTTTTGCAAATTTATTAAAAATAAAAAACTGAAATATTGCATGTACATAAGTATTCACACCCTTTGCTATGACACTCAAAATTGAGCTCAGGTTCATCCTTGAGATGTTTCTGCATCTTGACTGGAGTCCACCTGTAGTAAATTCAATTGATTGGACATGATTTGGAAAGGCACACGCCTGTCTATATAAGGTCCCACTGTTGACAGTACGTGTCAGAGCAGAAACCAAGCCATGAAGTCAAAGGAATTGTCTGTGGACCTCCAAGACAGGATTGTATCGAGGCACAGATCTGGGGAAGGTCCCGAAGAGCACAGTGGTCTCCATCATTCGTAAATGGAAGAAGTTTGGATCCACCATGACTCTTCCTAGAGCTGGCCGCCCAGCCAAAGTGAGCAATCGGGGGAGAGGGCCTTGGTCAGGGAGGTGACCAAGAACCCGATGGTCACTCTGACAGAGCTCCAGCGTTTCTCTGTGGAGATGGGAGAACCTTCCAGAAGGACAACCATCTCTGCAGCACTCCACCAATCAGGCCTCTATGGTAGAGTGGCCAGACGGAAGCCTCTGCTCAGTAAAAGGCACATGACAGCCCGCTTGGAGTTTGTCAGAAAGCACCTAAAGGATTCTCAGACCATGAGAAACAAGATTCTCTGGTCTGATGAAACCAAGATTGAACTCTTTGGCCTGAATGCCAAACGTCACATCTGGAGGAAACCAGGCACCTCTAATCACCTTGCTAATACCATCCCTACAGTGAAGCATGGTGGTGGCAGCATCATGCCGTGGGAAAGTTTTTCAGCGGCAGGAACTGGGAGACTAGTCAGGATCGAGGGAAAGATGAATGGAGAAAAGTACAGAGAAATCCTTGATGAAAACCTGCTCCAGAGCGCTCAGGACCTCAGACTGGAGCAAAGGTTTACTTTTCAACACGACAACGACCCTAAGCACACAGCCAAGACAATGAAGGAGTGGCTTTGGGACAAGTCTGTGGATGTCCTTGGGTGGCACAGCCAGAGCCCAGACTTGAACCCCACTGAACATCTCTGGAAAGACCTGAAAATAGCTATGCAGCGACGCTCCCCATCTAACCTTACAGATCTTGAGAGGATCTGCAGAGAAGAATGGGAGAAATACCCCAAATATAGGTGAGCTAAGCTTGTAGCTTCATACCCAAGAAGACTTGAGGCTGTAATCACTGCCAAGGGTGCCTCAACCAAGTACTGAGTAAAGGATGTGAATACTTAAGGACATGCAATATTTCAGTTTTTTTATTTTTAATAAATTTGCAAAAATCTCTACAAAACCCTTTTTGCTTTGTCATTATGGGGTATTGTATGTAGATTGATGAGAAAAAAAAGGAATTTAATCCATTTTGGAATAAGGCTGTAACATAACAAATGTGGGGAAAGTGAAGGGGTGTGAATACTTCCGAATGCACTGTTTATATATATATATATATATATATATAATCCAGTGAGTCAAGTGAATTGTTTATGAGACAGTACAAGCCTGTTTCATGCCATAAGCAATCATCAGCTGTCAATCATTATTTTGCTCCTTATTTGTTGAGCACTTTCCCTACCATTGAGTGTTTCTTTAAATAGTTATATATGTATGCATATATGTATGAAAGTTTTGTTTCTTGTATCTGCGTTGATATTCCGCTCCGCATTAGTTGAGCACTTATAACACCATTTACAGTTTCAGAAAAAAAACGCTATATATATATATATATATATATAGACACACACACATACACACACACATATATTAAGATGGCCCTGTGATGGCCTGGCAGTCTGTCCAGGGTGTCTCACTGCCTGCCACCCAGTGATTGCTGGGATAGGTTCCAGTATGCCCATGACCCTGAGAGCAGGATAAACGGTTTGGATAATGGATGGATGAATGGATGGATATATTAAGATAGATGTAGGAAAAAAAACTTTAATGCATAGCAAAACAAGCTTGTTTCATGCGTCACGCACTCATCAACTGCCAATGTGGTTAAACAACAAAGAAAAAGTACACAGCCAATAAATACTATGTTGCCCCACATCGTGTCCCTAGTTACAGTGTGCAGCAACCAATGGGAGGATAGAAAACATTTGAAAAATAACAACCAATGGGATTGGTAGTTACGATGCACAGCAACCAATGGAAGGATGGAAAACATTTGAAAAAATCTGAAAAATAACCTCAGAAACGTTACAATCATTGGAGTAGGGGTTGGGGCTTGTTTTAAAAAAGCAGGGCACTGTTGAAAAATCATACATTTAAGCTATGACAAGATAACATCCAATTGGGTACTTTATGTATATCATATAGTGGAATGGTGCTGGAGCACAGTTGGAAGAGCAGACAGTTAAAATATAAAAATATAACATCTAATAAACATCACATGTGTATCATCTAATGGAGGGGTGGAGGGAATAATAAAGACATTAGTTTACTTTTAATTGCAAAGCAGATATGTTTTTTTCTGTGTCTACAGCTGGTGGGCAATTAATTTCTACTGTTCATGATGGACATATCAGGTCTGCAAATAATAAAATACTTCTCTGCCGAGCATGGGTTACATCTTTTGCTGTTAATTGAATATGCATTGTTCTTCGTGAGGATTTTCTATGAAATAGAGTAATTAATATTCTTGTCTACCAATGACCAAATATGGCGGCTTAAGGCCATTGCATTTCTTGCATGCTCACTCCCGGGCATGCAAGAAATGAGGGGGGTATGCTCAGAATCATTCAGAACATTAAATTTAAACATCCAAACAAAGCTTTCCAGAGGAAACGCCACAAAGATACAAGATTGATAAAAGAAGACGATAAGCTCTTCATTGCAGCCGACAAAACTTGTAATTTTTATAAGCTAGGGCCCGATCAATATGACAATCTTCTACACAGCAACATCACCAAATCGTACAAGAAGGCTGCAAAGTCCGCTGCAAGAGATATCACTATAAAGAACAACAACAACAAAAAAATCGCATCGGACCTGAAATTGGTCGACCGCATTGATGTCACTGCCCAGAAGCAGGCCTTTATTACCCTGAAAGACCACAAACCAAATCTTAACAGCAAACCAACATGTAGGCTTATCAACCCCACCAAACCTAAAATAGGTAAGCTAAGCAAAAAGATAACTGAAAATATAAATAAGAAGATTCTGATGGGGGTTCCCTGAAATCAGTGGAAGAACACCGACCAAGCTTTAGAATGGTTTAGGGGCATAGATGACAAGAGCAGGCACACGTTTATATGCTTCGATAGTTGAGTTTTACCCCTCAATAACTAAGGAGCTACTAGATAAAACTATTGACTTTGCCTCAGCATACACCAAAATATCCGACCAAGACAGAGACATAATAGCCCAAGCCAAAGAGTCAATTTTATACCACAAGGGAAACAAAAGTAAGGTAGCAGTAAATTCGACATGACCATGGGCAGCTTCAACGGGGCAGAGACTTGGGAGCCAGTGGGCTTGTACTTGTTGTCTCAACTACAGGTCCTAGACATCAGCGTCAGGCTATATAGAGACAACGGGCTGGCAGTCTGCAACAAACCGGCAAGAGAAATCGAGAGAATAAACAAGAAAATGTGTAGTGTATTCACAAGCAATGGGCTAAAAATTTCATTTGAGGCTAACAAAAACTAAATCGACTTCGCGACACCTCATTAGACCTTAGAAATGGTATATACAGGCCATACATGAAGCCCAATAATAGACTGCAATACATCCACAAAGAAAGCAATCACCCACCCTCTATCTTGAAAAATATCCCAGTGAGCATAAATAAGCGACTCTCATGTTTATCATCTATTGAAGCCATCTTTAATGAAGCAGCCTCCCATACCAGGAAGCCTTACAAAAATGTGGATATAATTTCAGGTTTAAGTATAACCCACCATCAATTAGTGACAGCCAGTAAAAAAGAAAAAAAAGAAAAAAGAAGCCATAACAGAAGGCGGAACATCACGTGGTATAATCCTCCCTACAGCAACACCGTGGCCTCTAATGTTGGAAAAATATTTTTCAAACTTTTGGATGAGTGCTTTACCCCAGACCATCAATTAAGAAAAAAATATTGAACAGGAACACAGTCAAAATGAGCTACAGCTGCATGCCAAATGTTCAGCAAGTTATAGCATCCCACAACACAAGCATCATGGCCAAGGCACAGACTGCCTCAGTGCAACCAAACACCACCATCTGCAACTGCTGTACTAAGGCATCGTGTCCTCTTGAGGGAAAATGCCAGACAGAGGGAGTCCTCTACAAGGCATCAGTGAGAAGACAACTGCAAAGTGGACACTTACATTGGACCAACAGAGGGCCCTTTTAAAATTAGGTTTAATGCCCATATGAGTAGCTTCAGGAATGAGCATGCAAGAAATGCAATGGCCTTAAGCCGCCACATTTGGTCATTGGTAGACAACAATATTAATTACTCTATTTCATGGAAAATCCTCACGAAGAGCAATGCATATTCAAACAGCAAAAGATGTAACTTATGCTCGGCAGAGAAAATATATCTGCTTTGCAATTACAAGTAAACTAATGTCTTTATTATTCCCCCCCCCCCATTAGATGATACACATGTGATATTTATTAGATGTTACATTTTCCTATTTTAACTGTCTGCTCTTCCAACTGTGCTCCAGCACCATTCCACTATATGATATACATAAAGTACCCCATTGGATGTTATCTTGTCATATTTTAAATGTAGGATTTTTCAACAGTGCCCTGCTTTTTCAAAACAAGCCCCAACCCCTACCCCATTGGTTGTAATGTTTCTGAGGTTATTTTTCAAAATTTTTCAAATGTTTTCCATCCTTCCATTGGTTGCTGTGCATCGTAACTATCTACCCCATTTGTTGTAATTTTTCAAATGTTTTCCATCCCTCCCATTGGTTGCTGTGTACCGTAACCAGGGGCACGATGCGGGGCAACATAGTATTTATTGGCTGTGTATTTTATCTTTGTTGTTTAACCACATTGGCAGCTGATGAGTGCGTGACGTGCGAAACAAGCTTGTTCTGCTATATATTAATCCCCCCCCCTACATCTATCTTAATAGTCCGCTCCTCATTTGTTGAACACTTTTATCAACACCATTGATGGTTTCTGCAAAAAAACCAAACAAAAAACTTTTTTTTTTTTTTTGGCCAGTTTGAGAATTATTGCAGGACAAAAAACTTCAACATGTACTGTGTGTTGTCATTTGAGACTGGGCGTCCTCGTTCTGGGTGAGACGAGATTTTACTATTTCGAAACAGAATTTGCAGGCTTGTGTAGACTTGGACCCTACCTTGTCACCTCAGTAATTATTTACAGAGCCTGAAAAACCTTGGCCCTACTTGACTAATGCAAATCTTAGAAACAATCTCATTCTCCACTCCCCCCATGTTGCTGTCTATTTGGTTTACCTCCACACCACTAATAATAATAATTTACATAGCAGTTATCTAGACACTGAATGCGCTTCACATTGAAAGGGATAACTCACTTCAACCACCACCAATGTGTAGAACCCACCTGGGTGATGCACGGCAGCAATTTTGCACCAGAACGCTCACCATACATCAGCTTGAGGTGGAGGAATCATTGAGCCAATTAAACAGGGGGATGATTAGGTGGCCAGATGGAGAAAGCCAGGTTGGGAGTTTTGCCAGGACACGGGGGACCCCCTATTCTTTGCGATAAGTGCCATGGGATCTTTAATGACCACAGTGAGCCAGGACTTCGGTTTAATGTCTCATCTGAAAGATGGCATCTCCTACAGCGCAGTGTCCCTGCACTGGAATTCTTTTTATTGTCGCTATTAGGACCACAGGGAGGACTGCCCCCTACTGGCCCACCAACACCACTTTCAGCAGCAACTCCATGTCCCAAGTGGTCTCTCATCCAAGTACTAGCCAAGCCAATACCTGCTTAGCTTCTGTCATTCGGTAGAGCCAGGGTACATGTTGGCATGGCTGCCAGCACTACCCGTTTCTGCTATTTTTTAAGTCTCTCTCTTCCTCCTCTTCAGACTCTACATTTACTTTCTCACCTGCTCTTATTTGGTTCCACATCTTGAAAGGAAACACGTTGTTTAAAGTTGCACTGCATTTGACATTATCCAGGGTGTCGTTTTTATTTCATTTCATTTAATTTGGTCTCTTGTGGTTCTTTTGCCTGAAATATTCCAATGTTCTCACGCTCCCTTTCTCGAAACGAGAGTCAAACACTGTCAGTCTCTCCTGGCAGTCCTTAGATCGCTAATCCGGGGGGACGTTTGAAACAGGCAAGTGCTTCTGTCTCATCTCGTCTTCCCTTGCTCCCCAATCACAACAGTAATGAAGTGTGGCTTTCCATCACTCCAGCCCTGACAACCCCCAAACAACCGAAGCCATGTGTTTCATTTTCACATATCTGCCAACGCAAAATGCCACACGTCGGACAGAAACTCATCCATTAGTCCCTTCCTGCCACCAGTGGCCCTCTGCCAAACCCCCCGCCCCTCAAACCCGAACCCAACCACCCCGCCCTAAAGTACGCCAGTTACCCTAAATACTCTGAGTCAGTCGGTCCATAGGTATCATAAGGTACCATAAGGTACCCTAACCCTAAAGTATGTCAGAGAAGACACTACGCCAGAGCAGTTTGTAGCGTTTGTATCTAATGCATGAGAGGGATGCTACTTTTCTCTTTTGTCATGTCCAGATGAGAAGACACAGCGATAAACTAGGACAGTCGATTTTAATTTTCTCAGCTCTGACAAATTAATATGGAGAAATAATGATGTATTCAATAAGCCATTAGTCAGTTGTCAAGAGAGGGTCCATAATACTGTCAAACTGGCCAAAGTGTATGGTCCGTGTCTGTGTGTCCATGTGTCTGTGTGTCCATGTCTGTGTGTCCATATTTGTGTGTCTGTGTGCCCATGTCTGTATGTCTGTGTCCGTGTCTGTGTGTCCATGCCTGTGTGTTTGTGTCCAATGTCTGTGTGTCTGTGTCCGTGTTTCCATGCCTATGTGTCCGTGTGTCTGTGTGTTTGTGTGTCCACTGTCTGTGTGTGTGTCCGTGTCTGTGTATCCATGTCTGTGTGTCTGTCTGTGTGTCCATGTGTCTGTGTCCATGTCTGTGTGTTCGTGTCTGTGTGTCTGTGTCTCTATGTGTCCATGTGTCCGTATGTCCATGTGTCTCTGTGTATCTGTGTCTGTCTTTGTGTCTGTGTGTCTATGTGCGTGCATGTATGTATATCAGACATTTACTGCATAACTGTGATCAGCATACTGAACATCACGATTCAAAATTCATGGGCTGAACATTCTTATCTGTTATGATATTTGTCAAATGTCACCGTGACAACACGCCATATGGTGATAAAGGCAAAGACATTTGTACATCTTGGACAAGAGGGACACAGGCTATGTAGAATACAGAATCAAAGGTAGGGAGAAAACATAGCGTGAGACAGACAGAGCACTTGAGTGAATGTTATATTACTGTTTCTTTACCGAGGCTTCTGGTCCAGGCACAGCTTCCAGTGTCAGCTCGGTGGTCTGAGTCTCTTGGGGGAACCAGAGCGTTGCTGTTCCAGCAGGTAACACAACCAACGCCAGGCAGCAAATGAAGATAAATGCACTTCATCTCCCTGCTGCCAAAACTACAATTCACCATTGACATACACACCCGTACAAGGCCACACGCACTACCAACACAGGCTGGCAACACCCCGAGCTCGCACAGGTGTACTGGCCCAATCGCTTTACATTTTGTGGTATTTCCATACTTATACAAGTCAGTGTATAGATATCTGTGTGTGTGTGTGTGTGTGTGTGTGTGTGTGTGTGTGTGTGTGTGTGTGTGTGTGTGTGTGTGTGTGTATGTCTATTCCTGGGTTTTTGTCTGCCTATATATTTGTTTGCGTGTGAGGTGGATGTTGAAGGAGAATTACCATAAGGCCACAGATGCTAGACAGCAGGACAGTCTCATTATCATGGTCCAATGAAAGAGACTACCATCAACCCCTGCCAACCCTGTGTCATTCAAAACTATACTGGTCGCCCCTGGTAACAACGGAGCAGCCCGATTGGCCAGCTGGTGCTCTAGAGAGAGAGACGGCTGTTGAAAATGCCTCATAGTGCGATACAAGGAGAGGAATAACATTAACAGCACACATCCAGTGAAATAGGCAGTAAGGATATGCGGTGTTTGCTTGGCTAGTGTATTTTGCGTCTAGACAACACTGTGCATCGATGATTTCAGGTAGGAGTGAAAAACGAACAGCACACACGCCTTCCTCTCCTCTTGCTAAGGTCATCAACAATGGCTAGTCCCAGGATGCTTTGTGTCTCAGGGAGAAATCCGTGTTTGATCTACCCCCCCCCCAGCCTTCACCCCCGCACTATGATCAAATCCCAGCCTGACACAAGCACTCTTTGACAGCAGGACCGCCCTGCCAGTCAAGAGCTGTGGAGAGACACTCAGTCCACTGAGAAAACATGACGAGTTGCACATCCTTGCCGTAATACATCATGATATTTACATCAGGACCAGTGGAGATGCAGAACCTGCTCCTTTGTACCACCGCATCTGAGAGAAACATCACCTGCCAAGCCCCAGCTCCCCCAACCACACCACCACACCCATTCTGCTTTGCAAACATGCCACGCTACACAGTACACGAGATAGAAAATGAGCAAGTTACAGGATGTTACGGGTAGTATTGCCGTTATGTAAAGGACTAGTTAGGTTGCAGTATATTATTAATAAATGAGAGGCCAGTTAGGGGGCACAGTGGTCTTACCACTGCAATCCAGTTGAAGGGTTTTACTCAGAGTACTATGATTAAATCGAGTTTATGATGCAACCGTCCAAATGATAAGGGCTGACAGGTATGTGAACAGACAGTCATTCATCACAGCCGTAATCCTCTCATCCTTTTTTAGAGTCACTTCACTCCAATGCCCTTTGACCGTACATACAAATACATGGCACTTACCGTGAAAAACAACAGTCAATGTGTTAGCACATAATATTTAATCTGTTCGCGGTACAGATGCATAACACATGTATACAGAATAAGTCCGCATGTTGCATGCGCTGTAAGGTTGCACTTCTTGCTAAGAAAAAAGGGGAATGCATGACTGAGAGCCTGTTTCTGTTTAATGTTTCTGATAGCAACATGAATTTCGAAAGGCCTGTTGAGCTTTGGGTGAATTAGGCTCCATAAATATTCACAAACACTTCCCTGCGCTCCCTCTGCCCTCCTGTGACTGCTTAGCTGCGCATCCAAAAAGCTTCAGATCTCTGCATGCTCCAACTTCCCCCGGGACTCCGAGAATTTCTTACTGGGGTGAAGTTCAACATGTTTATTTGTTGTGAACAATAATTCAAACATTCAGTACATCACTTGACACCTTGCGGGGAGGATGTAGCTCCAAATTGCACAAATCAAAAATCATAATTATGCCATGCAAAAATTGTTGTTCATTTCTGAATGCTGTAACAGCTATTTTAGCATTTCCTACTTTTGTCTTTCTCTTACCAGTTTTTTTTAACCCCCTTATTTTCTCCCCAATTGCGCTTGGCCAATTACGCCACTCTTCTGAGCCGTCCCGGTCGCTGCTCCACCCCTTCTGCCGATCCGGGGAGGGCTGCAGACTACCACATGCCTCCTCTGATACATGTGGAGTCACCAGCCGCTTCTTTTCACCTGACACTGAGGAGTTTCACCAGGGGGCGCAGTGCGTGGGGGGGGGTCACGCTATTCACCCTAGTTCCTCCTCCCCCCAAACAGGCACCCTGACCAACCAGAGGAGGTGCTAGTGCAGCGACCAGGACACATACCCACATCCGGTTTCCCACCTGCAGACACGGCCAATTGTGTCTGTAGGGACGCCCGACCAAGCCAGAGGTAACACGGGGATTCGAACCAGTGATCCCCATGTTGGTAGGCAATGGAATAGACCGCTATGCTACCTGGATGCCCTCTCTCACCACTTTTAATTGCATGCTTGTTGCCACTGTCTACATACATGTTGCTGCAATATTGTCATCATGGACCCGGGTTTATTTTCTGCGTCATTGTGATCTGGCAGAATATTGTGGAAGACTGTGAGGCCATGCATTTCCTTCTACTGCGACAACACTTAATTTCTTCACTGACTTCTACGGTGACATTCTGGTACGACTCTGTCCTTGTTCCTATCTTGGCTCCCGGTGCTGAATGTGCTCCTCTGGACCATTGTCTTTGCTGCTCCAGTTTTTCATTTCAACAGATGTTGTCCTCTTAAGGCAGCCACTCAGCCTAAGATGTGAGACATTGTGATCCTTTGTGTTCAGCCACAGGGCTTGGCTTTACACTGTCAGTTTGACCCAGACAGCAGATGCATCACAGACATCCTATGACATCACATTTAATATGACAAGCTACATACAACCACTACCACTATGACAGCCACAGCTAACACAACTGCCACTACCACTACTAGCACCACTACTTCTACTATACTAACTATTTCTCCTTCAACTACTACCATGACTTTACCACAAATTTTGTTGGGGCAACTCGTGTGATGAGGGATGTGTGATGAAAGATAGGTTTGAAGAAATATAGCTGTATTCTGGGACTGATCTGTGCTCCACTAAAATAGAGTTAACTCTGAGGCAGCTTTTATGTGAATACTTTGGCCTCCTTTTCTTCTGTGTAAAAGGGACAGCCTTTCATTATGCATGCATGCGCGGCTCGGTGGTGCAGTGGTTAACGCTGTCGCCTCACAGCAAGAAGGTCCGGGGTTCAAACCTCGGGGTTGTCCAACCCAGGTCGTACTCTGTGTGGAGTTTGCATGTTCTCCCTGTGTCTGCAGTTGGTTTTCTCTAAAAAAAAAAACATGCATGTTAGGGTTAATACTCCTGTCTGTGCCCTTGACCAAGGTATGACAAGACAAACTGGAGGTAGTCCCCGGGCGCTGCACGGCGGCTGCCCACTGCTCTTAGCTACACAGCTAGGATGGGTTAAATGCAGAGCATAATTTCCCTACGGGGATCAATAAAGTATCTCAAAATAAAAACAAAAAACAGTGCATGGGAATGTAATGTGTCTGCTATCTGCAGGACCCACACAGTGTGTGTACACTACATATACGCGGGGGTGATGTATGCTAGCCAAACACATTGCTTGTGCCTTGCTTCCTCCAGTAGCCGAGAAATGCTTAAAACCACTGTGCACTCCATGCAAAGAAATGGCCCTTTTAATATGTCCTATCAGTGGACTATTTAAGACAAAACTAATCCACGAATAGCCAATAAGGACCCATTATTCTTTTGCTCACTGTAAATGTTACTATCAGATCGGACTATCCCTGGGACAAATCATGCAGTGCGTAGTGTTTAGTATGTCCACCATTGCAGCCGAATGCAGAGCAGTAAGGCAGATAGCTGAAAGCAAAGTTCTTGTGACGAGCAAACAGAGATAACAGAGCAGGCTCACCGAAAACCTTTTCCAACAGATGCTACAACATCAAAAGCTTAAATTCAGGTTTGCTCTTTTTTTTTTTTGCTCAGTGGTAGTGAGGCTGCTGAAAACAACAATCCTTTAGGACAGAAAGAGCCAGGTAATGACTAGCAGTGGTTGACTCTACAAATAATTATAGGAAGGAAACAGTGTGACAGTGTGCTAGAGACTGAATGGGAGAGATGCTGTGCTAATACAGAGCTCGGTTTGGTGCATCACACATAAAAAAAAAGTGCCAAGGGGGCAAATGATGCAAGCGTGGAAGGATGGAGAGGACACTGAGAGACCAGGCCTTTTAAGCCAACTCAGAAAGGGTAGGAGCATGGAAGCGGGTGGAAGGGGAAAGAAGAAGGAGATGTTCATACGACTGTGAGGAAAATGAACCCAGGGATTAATGGATGTGTGTAAAGTGAGTCGGTTCTCTTGGGGGCATTGGAGAAAGAGTGACACTTAAGCGACCATTGGAACCGTGCCTTCATCTCTCTCCGCTTCTCTCTCTCTTAGCCTCCATTTAACATGCTCACCCTCCCGTGTGCTCTTTTCAACACCCGTCCATCCCACCTCACCCATTCTCCTTCCCCGCCTTGTCCGCCCTCGTGGCCGCCCTATGACGTTGGGCAGATGTGGATGTTGACGTCACAGACTGGATGGAAAGGGACTGTGTGTGTGTGTGTGTGTGTGTGTATATGTGTGTATATATATATATATATATATATATATATATACATATATACATATATATGTGTGTGTGAGGCGGTTTGACAGGCAGACATAAATAGAATCTGATAGGTCACGAACATACACGCGCTAACACATGCACACACACACATACCACATAATACACAATTATACATTTAGCAAAGGTTATATCTAAAAAGGGAATAATCTCTTTTTTGCCTTTTTTTGAGGATTTTTATGAGGATTAGAGTAAAACACCAACTACTGTAAGCTTAACAGGGTATGATGTCCCTGGTGATTCCGTGAACTGACGTCCTCTCTCCAGATGCCTGCTCCCTGGCCACTCTAATCTCCCATCACTCCCTCTCTCACTACCTCCCTTTCTCTCTCCCTTACACTCTCCATGTCTCTTCCCATCTCTGTCTGCAACCCTGTACTCTGTACAAGACCTGTACTCCTCGGGTTTGTCCAGCAAGGCCATCTTCTGTTCCGTCTTCTAGCAGTGTCCTAATTGCAGAGACAGAGCAAGCTCGGTGCAGAACATAACAACTCAGCCAAATGGTTGGCAAAGGGAGAAGAGGATGAGATAACACAAACACACACACATACACACACACACACACACACACACACACACACACACACACACACACACACACACACACACGAGAGAGATAGTGCAAGAGATATTATAAGGATGGAAAGTTAAAGGAAATAAAACATCATCTGACTGGCAGACACAGAAGCAATCCTCCTTTAGTCCACACTCACAGAATGTATGATGATCTATTAGCATGATTATGTAGCTCATGATACTACAGAGTTTCAAGATGGGTTGTATAAGAGGTAAGAGGAATTAGATTTGCAGCCATTTTGTATGTTCAAAGCCATTCCATGAGGAACTGGAATTTAAAGTGGCCTATTAATCTTAAGGGAGTGGGAGAGAGTTGATATTAAGGAGGTCGGGGGGAATTGTTGCAATCTCATTGAACTTGTTCCTAATCGTTGCAGTATAGCTGGGTTGAGATGGGTGGCCCATAGTGGATGCTTGTGCCAGTCTATTGATTGTAGCTAGCGCCTTTTTTTTTTAAATTTGAAATTGTTACATAAGTTAGTTGAAGGAGAAACAAGAGCGGCATAGCCCATATAAACATGATAACAAGGCTCAGGGGAGCTCTGTGCATAGGATTTACAATGAACTCTTCTTTCTCAACAACCACAGGCGTACATTCTCTCTTGTGCATATGTACACACATGCAAGAATGCACACACTCACACACAAAAAAGTCACACAGAATTCTCCCCGGGTAATATTGATATGCACAGAGTGTTACAATGTCTCCCAGTTCTGTTCAGTCAGTCATTTTCCCTGCTACAGTGTCTCCCAGTTCAGTTCAGTCAGTCATTTTTCCTGTTACAATGTCTCCCAGTTCAGTTCAGTCAGCCATTTTCCCTGTTACAATGTCTCCCAGTTCAGTCAGTCATTTTTCCTGTTACAATGACTCCCAGTTCAGTTCATCAGTCATTGTCTCCCATAGCCTTAGTCAGTCAACTCATAACCATTGTCTGTAGTCTTGACTGTTTTATTTTGAAGTTCTCACCTGTCTTGTCGCGTCAGTTCCAGCCCATGGGTTTGTCATCAGTCCTCCCCATGTATTCCTCACCCCTGTTAGGACCCGGCTCCAGGGGGCGCTGTAGTGAGGCTTAGCCCCCCACCCAAGTGACATTCAATCCCCCCCACCCACCCAAATTATTTCAAGATGTTTAAATTCTCTAAGTAAATCTAAATCGTTAATGCATTATTTCGTGCTGGTACACTATTTACCAAATTATAATTTTTAATTCAATTTAGGAAATATTTATTTTTTATGTTAGGCGGCTATTCAATCCAAATCATATCTGCTTTGTACATTTCCTTCACGTGTTGCGTCAGCAGGTGTCTCGCGAGTTTCAGTAGGGTAACGCATGCTCAGTCGGTACACTGTTATTGACCAAAAGTCGAAATGGATATAAGAAGATTTTTCAAAGGTGACAAAAGCAAATTACCAACTCAAAATGATCGAAGCGAAGAAGGAGAGGGAACCCCACCTGGAGTTACTGAGGCTAGTCCACGGAGCGAGGAGCGACAGGTAACCGCTTCCGAAGTAGCAGAGGCATGGAGCAGGGAGCAACAGCCATCATTAGCCATAGCTAACAGTGAGGAAAGTGGCAACGTTCCCTCAAACGATCCTCAGTAGCTCTCTGTGATGTCTTGAGTTGATACAGTTGGAGGACAGTAGGGGGAGCAAGAGGACGAGGTGGGATGTAAGTGACTGTAAGAGGGGAGAAGGAGTGTGACGTGGTTGTTCAAGTAAAGAAGCGTATGCTAACAGACATGTTTCTTGGAGTGGTCCCTTAGCATCACCATTGACGACGATGGCTCTGAATCTGAACTCAATGCCACCTTTCCTCATGCCTCCGGGTGAGCCTTCGATAAGCTTTTCAAGCTGGCTACGTGCTTTTGAAAATTATCTGCTAGCTTCGGCGGAGAAAATGTCGGACGCTAGAATGCGCGCGCTTCTCATCCATACCCCAATTGTATCTGGCGAACCCCCGCTCTTTTTTTGAGCCGTCCCGGTCGCTGCTCCACCTCTCTGCCGATCCGGGGGGCGCCCCGACCGACCAGAGGAGGCGCCAGTGCGGTGACCAGGACAAATACCCACATCCGACTTCCCACCCGCAGACATCACAGATACGTAAGAGGGTATGCATTGACGTCACTTTCTCTGTGGAACACGCCCCCTCAGTCACAGTGAGTGGCAAAACATTCCGCAACATGGCTGCTTCAAAACAGTGAAACCGGGATTATAACGCAAGATTATCTGCTTAAATTAAAGGAAATTGGACTTGACAGTGACCCGTACCGCTTACCAAATAACCAGTGGTCCACGGACATTAACATTTGGCCACAAATCGAGTTTCCTGATATTTATATGTACTTGATTTCTACGCCAGGGAAATACACAAAGCAAAACCTGAAGGTATGCAAAAGTCTTGACCCTTGGTCGTACTTCAAGTCGGGATTTGTTGGCGAAATTGAAGTGACGAGGACACCGATGGACATTCTGGTTGTATGTAGACAGGTTTGTACAAATATTTATTTTATTTTATTAAGTTACAACTGTGAATACTGTAACGTTAAGCCAACCATTCTCCCCTTTGTTTGTAGAACACAAGGACGTTTTTTTAAATATGCTGACAAAAATTTATGAAAGATACTAAATATTTAATTGATGAGCAGTCAATACGGTATATGACTTTCTGAGTTTACCATTTAACGTTACCCAAAATCCAACATAGCCTAACATTAGCCTACCTGTCTCAAAATGGGAACCGCAAATCCACGATTCGGTGCCTGGATTCCAGTTGTTTCTGCGAATTGCAGCGCTCCGTTTGTTTCTCTTTACCTTACTTTCGGTAGTCTGTAAAAAGATAACTCCGATATCCTGTGAAATCTATTAGTGCAGTCTACCGCACAACAGCTCTTTCCCTTTAGATGCGTTTTCGGTGTATTCAAGCTGGACGTTAACGCTGCCACTCAGTGCCGCGTTACCGCCGTATCCTCTGTACGTCACCAGCGTATCCTCTGTACGGCAGACACGGCCAATGTGTCTGTAGGGACGCCCGACTAAGCCGGAGGTAACGCGGGAACTCGACCCGGTGATCACGGTACAGTTGTCTTTTGAAACGGACTTGACAGCAAGATTTCACAATGAGTGGAAAGATGATGTTTGATGATGATGATGTCATGGGAGTTTCAACTCAAATCTACTAATCGGTGAGTTCAATATTATATTCTATTTAGCAAAATTATTGTGGAAGGTATCTGCTGTGCCATTTAAAGTTGGGTGTCTGGCTGCCACGCCACCCTATTTGTGAGCGAGTTAAACGAGAATGCGCGTGAGAGATATTATTGCCACTTGCCGTAGTGGATGTGGACTGATGGCTATAGGGCCTACCTTTTCTGTATGGGAAGTGGTTGTACTAAGGTGCATAAGCTTGGAACGAGTTGCTATGTTTTGTGCCAATTAGATTGCAAGCCTTTATTTGTCTAATTATATATATATATATATATATATATATATATATATATATCAACACGGATACAGGAAAAAAAGATTTTAATGCATAACAGTACAGGCCTGTTTCGTGCGTCTCGCACTCATCAGCTGCGAGACGCAACTATATATACATATACACTACCGTTCAAAAGTTTGGGATCACCCAAACAATTTTGTGTTTTCCATGAAAAGTCACACTTATTCACCACCATATGTTGTGAAATGAATAGAAAATAGAGTCAAGACATTGACAAGGTTAGAAATAATGATTTGTATTTGAAATAAGATTTTTTTTACATCAAACTTTGCTTTCGTCAAAGAATCCTCCATTTGCAGCAATTACAGCATTGCAGACCTTTGGCATTCTAGCTGTTAATTTGTTGAGGTAATCTGGAGAAATTGCACCCCATGCTTCGAGAAGCAGCTCCCACAAGTTGGATTGGTTGGATGGGCACTTCTTTGAGCAGATTGAGTTTCTGGAGCATCACATTTGTGGGGTCAATTAAACGCTCAAAATGGCCAGAAAAAGAGAACTTTCATCTGAAACTCGACAGTCTATTCTTGTTCTTAGAAATGAAGGCTATTCCATGCGAGAAATTGCTAAGAAATTGAAGATTTCCTACACCGGTGTGTACTACTCCCTTCAGAGGACAGCACAAACAGGCTCTAACAGGTACTATTTAATGAAGATGCCAGTTGGGGACCTGTGAGGCGTCTGTTTCTCAAACTAGAGACTCTAATGTACTTATCTTCTTGCTCAGTTATGCAACGCGGCCTCCCACTTCTTTTTCTACTCTGGTTAGAGCCTGTTTGTGCTGTCCTCTGAAGGGAGTAGTACACACCGGTGTAGGAAATCTTCAATTTCTTAGCAATTTCTCGCATGGAATAGCCTTCATTTCTAAGAACAAGAATAGACTGTCGAGTTTCAGATGAAAGTTCTCTTTTTCTGGCCATTTTGAGCGTTTAATTGACCCCACAAATGTGATGCTCCAGAAACTCAATCTGCTCAAAGAAGTGCCCATCCAACCAATCCAACTTGTGGGAGCTGCTTCTGGAAGCGTGGGGTGCAATTTCTCCAGATTACCTCAACAAATTAACAGCTAGAATGCCAAAGGTCTGCAATGCTGTAATTGCTGCAAATGGAGGATTCTTTGACGAAAGCAAAGTTTGATGTAAAAAAAATCTTATTTCAAATACAAATCATTATTTCTAACCTTGTCAATGTCTTGACTCTATTTTCTATTCATTTCACAACATATGGTGGTGAATAAGTGTGACTTTTCATGGAAAACACAAAATTGTTTGGGTGATCCCAAACTTTTGAACGGTAGTGTAGTTTGGGTGCCTTTGACGGTGGTCAGATTGGTAATTGTCCGTGTTAATAGCTCTTGCCATCCCTATTATTCACAATGCCCCTCTAACAATTTTGCCCTGGAGCCGAGGCTGCTGTTCCCCATTTCCCTGAATAGCTCCAGCTCATATAGCTACTCCCCTAGTTTCCATCTTCCTTTGCCAGATCATCTTTTTGTCTGTAAAACCAAGTATTCCAGCATCCTCTAGTCCCACCTGTCTACCCGGTTTTTCAGTCATTGTCTGTTTTCTGAACCTTGTTTCCCTTGCCTGCCCACGTGCAAACGTGTGCTTCGAATCGGTTTTGCGTGTCTGTCTGTCCCTTGTATATCTGGTTGTCTGTTTGGATTGACTCCCTCTGTACTGACCCTTGCCTGTTTGATCATTAAACTGACTTACTGTAATCTGTGTGTCTGTGAGACCTGTGTTTGGGTTCTTACCTGCCAGTTTCTTTGGGAAAGGTATCACAGAGCAGCCCAATAATGAATTGAGGCTGATATATTTGTATGTATGAAGTTCATTGGCTGTTGATAGCTAACACAATAAGGAGCAACCAAGTAGCTTCAAACAAATAAAAGGGAGGCACTGAAGTGGTGAAGAAGGAAATTATGTACTGCAAGAATTCCATTCATTCATTTGTCATTTTTATTACAAGAGTGAATAGGATTTGTTCAAGCATTTTATGCTAAACTCTCATTAAAACAGTTAGCAGCGCCACTGTGATTGGTGAGGCGTGCTTTTTCACTCATTTGAATATGAAGTGTTATGCATTTTTCCCTCATAAGCTGTATAAACAATTATTATGTGAGCGTTTTATGAGGGGAAAGGTAATGCTTAAGAACGAGTTGTAACATGTGTGTGTAGCTACAGGAGCGGTGCACAGCATCGTTGCTAGTGTAACCGGTTATTTTCTTGCCCAGTGCGGGATTCGACACGAGGTGTACTGCACCACAAGGCGACGTCACTAACCGCTCGGCTAAAGGGTCAGACCCGTTAGCTAGGGGCTAACGTGTCTTATTAGTAGTTTACAGTCGTCATCCTCCCCGGAAGCGCGCCCTCGCGCTTTGTTATTCCCGCGCTCCCAAGAGACTTCTGAGGATCTGCACACTTCCGGATCCCACCGCTGCCACCAATGTAACCGGTTATTTTCTTGCCCGGTGCGGGATTCGATACGGGGTGTACTGCACCACAAGGCGACATCACTAACCGCTTGGCTAAAGGGTCAGACCCGTTAGCTAGGGGCTAACGTGTCTTATTAGTAGTTTACACTAGCTATTGATTTGGGTTACTTTGCTGTCGGCAAAGCTTTGCTCAGGTACCATATTTAAAGCGATGCTTTCATGCTGTTTCTGAGCACATTTTTAACACGGGTGGTTTGAATTACAACCGAAAGGTAGGTGTGGTTTTATGATTTTATAGCTATTGGGTACTGAAATTCAGGGTGATCGTGTGGGTGTGGCTGGCTGGGCCAAACCGCTTGCCGTAGAAAAACGAGAAATTCACTGGCGACAGCCCCCTTCCTGCTCTGTCGTCACTTTACTCAAAAAAGGCGAGCGACGAGACCACTGACAGCAGCTTTGAGGTTGAGGATGTGGAAGTGGAAGACGATTCCTCTTTCTCAGTGGAAGTTGACTACTCGCCCCCCACTAATATGTTTCTCAGCCAATACAGCCGTATTCCTTCGAGCCAAAAGGGTGCGTCTCCAGTTTTATAGCGTCCCGCTACTGACACGCCCTCTTTGCTAATGTTAATTCGTGACGCGGCAAGTTACCATATTTTCGCCAACCGGAAATCAGTTACTCGACCGCCGATATCGCTCGTCTAGCCATAAATGTGATTTTAGTGCTACCATTTGTCTCATCGATCACATCCACACTCCTTACATCGATTAACAACAGGAAAAGTCGGATTTTGATGCAAGTATCTCTTTAATATATGCAATGAAATGGATTTGAGCTGCTAAAAACCCAATGATGGAGCCCATGCGTCTTTTTGACTATAACTGTTTAATATATGACCATGTGCGAGTGCACATGAGCATGCACGGAAGTATAACACGTGCACAGACGCATGCAAAGTGCATGTGTCTAAGCCAACACACACACACACACACACACACACACACACACACACACAGAGTTATGTAAGAGCTGAGATCTATCATTGAGATTGTAGTCATATGTTGGCCTTGAAACCTCAGCAAATATTCCGCTTACCAGAAGTTACTAATCATAAACTACCAGAATTAAACTGCAATGGAAAGGACATTTGAGATTGGGTTGTACAGGATTCATTTGCATTTGATAGGTGACAACATTTTTATAGTGGGATCTGTACTTCTGCATTCTTTAACCCATCAAACATGTCAGGCTGGATGTACAAATTGGTGAACCTGTGCTACTGCGTATAATATATTACTCCAGAGTGATGGGGTTAAATCAGAGCGGTGGTGTACTTCTGCTGGAGTCATCAAGATGCGACTGCCGGAGCACCCAGACAGCATTTAGCTCTAATGAGCCTCTGACTTTGAGGCACATCAATGATGTGCCTCATTCATAATGAAGAGCGTCACTCCCGCGAGTTGGAGTTAAATGAACCGGGACCAAATGCAGGCAAACAGTTTACTCCTTTCAGCCTTGTGAGCACAGACTGCAATAATTAGTTGGCCAGCTAAACACCAGAGAGGTCTGCTTATTATTGGTAAAGCAGCAGATATCAGGGTGGCAACACATGTGAGCACCAGAAGCAGTCAGACGAAGTCTGGGGCTGATAATCCAGCGCAGCTCAATATTCACATTGTGGCTAGGCTATGGGTTGAACCAGGACACAAGGGGCTTGGGTAAACAGACACAGAGATATAATTTAGAAAAACTGCTTTCAGATACCCACCTCCTTCACCATCATGTTTGTGGGGAAGCAGCCATTGATTACAACTAAGCAACAAATGGAGGATTCATTCTTCCAGACCCTATGCAATAAGTAATCCAACATGGGAAATGACATTTTTGGGACACAGGATAAAACTAAACACAAAGCAAGTGAAACAAATTATCTTTAAACCGCAAACAAACAGAGACATATGCTATGCCCTCTGGATCTAAAAATAAATTGTATGCTTTGTCGCAAGCTCCTCACAAATCCCTTGATAAATGATCAATGGATAAGCTCTGCTATGCTAATACGCAGCACAAAGCACACAGGGGGATTAGCAGTGTTTATCATCATTATCCTAATAGTCCCTGGCCAAGTGAAATGAATTCTGGGAATTTGAATGCTCATTTGCGCTACAAAACTTTTGAGAATATGAGAATGCAGCGCTGATGATGCAACCACACACACACACCTCAGCGACATGCAGTCAGCCATGATGGATGGTTTCCATACAGGTCAGCAGCGACCATGATTGATCAGCCACTGAGGCCAGCGTTTCGAGTCACAGCCGATGTGATAGAGATGAGGGGAGACATGCATGGATGGGGCAAAGAGGAGCCTGACAGAGTATTAATCACACAACAGTCACATGTTATATGACGAGTTGCCACCTCACATATCATAGCACTGCCCGATGATAGAAATCTGTACATGCATAAGCCTCCCAACATTATATCTGCGCTTAGCGATTTCTATATACATCTTATATATACAACATAAAACATGGAAACACATCACTTACCTTGTAAGTACTGTCAGCTGTTGCTCTCATTGAGTAACCTTGGCTGGCCACCACAGTCTGCAAGTCTTCTGAAGGCTGCACACTGCAAGGTTGTAGGCTGCTGATAAAACACACACAATGGTCTATTATTCTCTCAAAGTCAGAAAGTTGCAGAAGCAGGCAGATGCTGCTTCCTCATACTGTTGTACTTTGTAAAAGTATCTGTGAAACAACTACAACCGATACATAAGTAAATGTGGTCTCAGCTTGCAGCAACCTCAGTAGATGCTCAGATTGTAGCTAGCATTAGCACCCAATATTATGTGGGAATAGCTCAAAATTATTTCAGATTTCAATCCACCACATTTTTATTTCATCTTTTTTAGGATTCATATGTCAAAATGAGAGACTGTTTGATGAGTAAGTGAAATTAGATGCAGTGTGTGTCTTAACTATTAACACACATTATGCAGCTCTTTCCAGCCTTGTAAATGTTTCATATGTATATAAATCTAAACACCGCAAAAATGTTTGTTCTTGATACTCCCCCACTTAAGCTGCCCACTAATATGACTAAGAACCTTCCTTGCGGTCTACCTGGACTCATTATTTGACTACACTGGATTTATGATGGAAAGTTGCTCTACGGAGAGCTCTGAAAATAGCAGCCACGCGGTGACTGTCCTCCTGCTCTTGTTAGTCTGAGTACGGCTTTTAAAAAGTCTCATTTCTGAGAAAGGCCAAGTGTGAGTAATCCCCCCTTCAAAGATGAAAGAGTTTCAGTTTGGTAAGTAAAACACCCGTGCTGTTTTCCTACCACGCACAGACACACCAGACGTTGCTTGGATTTTTATGTTAGGTATATAAATTGCATTAACAGATTAATGTCTGATTTTATTTATTTTTTTCTTCAAGAGTAGGAATGCTATCACAGTTTAAATCTGTTAATGAAAAAGTAAAGCCTAAAGGTTTTATATGAAGCAAATCAATTATTCCTATATATATATATATATATATATCTCGGTGGCACCGTGGTTAGCATGGTTGTCTCACAGCAAGAAAGTCCTGGGTTCGAGCCTCAAGATAGTCCAACCTTGGTGGGTCATCCCAGGTCGTCATCTGTTTGGAGTTTGCATGTTCTCCCCGTGTCTACGTGGGTTTCCTCTGGGGGCTCCGGTTTCCTCCCACAGTCCAAGGACATGTAAGTCAGGTGAATTGGCGGTACTAAATTGTCCCTAGGAATGAATGTGTGTTTGTGTGTGTGTGTGTGTGTGTGTGTGTGTGTGTGTGTGTGTGTGTGTGTGTGTGTGTGTGTGTGTGTGTGTGTGTGTGCGTGCGTGCGTGCGTGTGTGTGTGTGTGTGTGTGTGTGTGTGTGTGGGCCCTGTGATGGCCTGGCGGCCTGTCCAGGGTGTCTCCTCGCCTGCCACCCAATGACTGCTGGAATAAGCTCCAGCATCCCCGCGACCCTGACAGCAGGATAAGCGGTTAAGACAATGGATGGATGGATGGATGGATGGATGGATGGATATATATATATATATATATATATATATATATATATATATATATATATATATATATATATATATATATATATATATATATATGTAGGGTTTTCATTTTAGCTAAGGAGTTGAAATAACCTACTTCTTTTCACAATAACTGCTGGAAGCTAAATAAACACACACACACACACACACACACACACACACATCTCCCTATACTTGTGGGGACCCCTCTTTGACTACATTCATTCCCTAGCCGTTAACCCTAACCTTGGCCATCATAACTACATACCTAACCTTAACCTTCACACTAATCTTAACCTAATCCTAATCCTAATTTTAACCCCTTAAAACCAAGTCTTAACCCTAAAATAGACCCTTTTTCACATGGGGACCCATAAAATGTCCCCAAAAGGTAGGTGGTTTCAGGTTTTTCCATTCTAATGGGGACATTTGGACATTTGGTGCCCATTAGGATACAAAAACCTGGGACACACACACGCACACACACGTGACTCAGTAAACTATTGTTCCGGTGTTGTAAACTTTATCAAGATGAGCAGGAACATTGGGGACAGAACTGTTTTAAGCATGGTGTCAGGAGGCTGAGAGATTCAGGTCAGGTCTGTAGACAGAACTGTTCCAGAGTACTGATCACATTGCCCCCGAAAAAGAGATACTGGGAAGGTGCTCTCTAAAAGTAAATCAATGAGATTTTAATCACAATATCCCCCCAACACAAGAAGCCGCGCGCTAATTTAAGCATAGGTTTTCACTAAAAACAAATCAGCTAACACCTTATAACCTTGCCTGCCATACTATACACACTATACACATTTAATTTTTAGGTTTTGTTTATATGAGTATAATGTATAGAAGAAGTATGTATTCACATGTTATATTCCTCCAGTCATCTCATATTGCATGGTCCAGTGATTCATCATAGTGTAATTATGGTGACATTTAGCTGGGCTTGTAAGATATTCTGCTCAGAAGCCCTCCCACTGCTAGGGTGTAATAAATAACATGCTAACACATCAAGATCTTTATGGGTGGGTGAGAGAGAGAGAGAGCGAGAGAGAGTGAGAGCGAGCGAGAGAGCGATATCCACCATTATATAAAATGAGATGGATCTGATCTGGGGTCGAGTGCCTGCTCTTGTGCTGCCATGATTAGAACCACTGTGCTGTCCTTCAGATCAGCCTTTTCTATGAATATATATGAATAAATATGAATATATATGGATATACCAGCCTTGCATTAAGTGAGGGAACATCTTCCCTTGGGCACCTCTCTCTTTTACGCTTGGACATTACCGAGTCCATTTGCTTTTCTTCCTCCCTCTGCTCTTCTCTCTCTCTCTCTCTCTCTCTCTCTCTCTCTCTCTCTCTCTCTCTCTCTCTCTCTCTCTCTCTCTCTCTCTCTCTCTCTCGCTCTATGTCACTGTCTCTCTCTCCCACTGCCCATCCATTCTGTCATCGGGGAATTGTTCTTCTATTTGTTTCTCTTGATTAACCCTGAGTGGAGGACAGTGCGTGTGTGTGTGTGTGTGTGTGTGTGTGTGTGTGTGTGTGTGTGTGTGTGTGTGTGTGTGTGTGTGTGTGTGTGTGTGCACGTGCATGCATAAGTGGGTGGGTGGGGGTTTAGGCTAGGGGATGGATAAATATAGAGTTAGATAAATAGAGAAGATACAAGATAAAATCACAGTTAGTCCTTTGCGACCACTTAGGCTAAGAATAGCGTGAACTCGGCAGTGATGATAGATTTATGAAGCTCTGACTATCACCTTCCTCCAGGTGGGGTGGCAGGTGTGTGGGTATAGAGCCACTCTGGGGTAAGGGGGCCCTGCTGAGATGATGCCCTCTGGTACCTCTGGGACCGTCAGGCATTAACGTTTATCACTTGTATGCAGGACAACAGTGGGCTTTTAGGTGTTAGGGGATTATGACTGTAAATATACGTATGTTATATTCCATGCAAGATTGGGTCTCTTAATCAGCCAGCCATCGACATGGAGGTTGGGCATGGGGGGATGGATGAATACTGCCAAGTCCTCCAGAATAGATTCAATTAGGACTTTAAACAACAAAGTAAACAAAGTATGCGCTCTTTACTTTCTTTACTCTGTTTGTAAACACATCTGATGCCAGAGTATGAATAATTCCATTTTATCTCAGCGAGACACATGAATCACCTGGGGCTCGTGTCCCAGAGTGAGTGTGTTTTTATCAGCCAATAGTTTCCCCCCTCTCCCTGATGGCCCTCTTTCTCCCTCTCGGTCTGTTTCTCTCCTTCCTTCTCTCATTTAAAGCTGTCCTCCCTCCTGGCACTGGTGGCAGGAGGTGTTTTGGAGGCTCGTTCTCCTTGTCGTCGTCCTCCTTCTCCTCCTTCCCCTCTGAATGTCCTCCTCCCAGGGTGTCACGTGGCCTTTAGAGCCCGTCCTCTGGGGCTCGGCCATTTGAAGTATTGATTGAAGTGCTCCCGTCCCCGGAGTGGCATTACGTAACAGAGATGCAAAAGATCCACAAAAAGTCAGAGATTGGAGATGGGGGGGGGGAGAATAGTGAGGGAGGGGGAAAAAAGGGGGGCACAGTAGAAAGGAGATAAAGGGAGCGAGAAGGAAGGCATTACCAGGGAGGGATGAGTGGGGTGGTCATGGTGTGTGTGCGTGTGGGGGGGGGGTGGAGCTGTGAAATGGGATTGAGTGCATTTCAGCCATGTGGATCAGAGGAAGGCAATCACTGAATCTGCAGCCCATCCATCAGAAAATGGCAGTGTCCAGGAGAATTAGAAATGTGAGCTATAGATCAGGCTGTGTGTGTGTGTGTGTGTGTGTGTGTGTGTGTGTGTGTGTGTGTGTGTGTGTGTGTGTGTGTGTGTGTGTGTGTGTGTAGCTGAACATAGATCAGCGAAGGATCCTGTACCATCTTTACTCCATCATCATTAGTGGGTCTTATCATGGGATCACCAAGGTCCTGATGTGATAGCGACAGACGTCACGTAAATTGAACAGAAAAAATAATAATAATAGGAGAGCACTTTTCACTGATGTAGGAGAGACTATGCGAGAAAGAATTACACAGCTCAGAGGGAGACATGGGCTGTCTTTTGTCACCAATAAATAAATAAATAAAGTTTAAAAAAAGTGCAACACAGTCCAAACAGCACGACTTGACAGTCTGACAGCTGACACAGCTGGCGGCTCAGAACAATGTTTTGTTACAGCCTCTCGGTTCAAACACCACCAAAGATGCGTGTGGACAAACAGGTACGGTGTGTCCTCGAATATCTAAATAGACAGACGTTGGAAGCTCACTGTCATCTCTGATGATCCTGTATCCTGGGTCCTGCATGCAAGCTTATGTTGCACGCGTGTGCATTTCATACGTATTTACACACAAACACATCACAAACCGTGCCTTTTAGCGAATCAATTCATGGGTGATCAAACACCGTGTGTTTTGTAACGATTCAGAAGACCAGGATGTCAAAAAGGACCAAGAAGCCCCAAGTGTGAAAGCCCAGAGAAAATACACAAATGCACATGCAACTACACACACACACACACACACACACACACACACACACACACACACACACACACACACACACACACACACACACACACAAAGGAAGGATGGTCCTTGTTACACAAGGTCTTAGTTTGACACGCAGGACTCCCCACCATGATGTACGACTTCTCTTCAAAGATGTCAGAGATGGACGGCTTGAGGACAGACTCAATATGTGACCTTTGGTCTGGACTCCAACTCAAGATGCACCCTAAATGCTTCCACTGTGTGTAAGATTGTGTGTTAATGTGTGTGTGTGTGTGTGTGTTTGTGTGTGTGTGTGTGTGTGTGTGTGTGTGTGTGTGTGTGTGTGTGCAGCTGTGTTAGTGTAATTATCGTAATACCTGTGCCAGTGTGCTGAAATGCATCAGCATGCTTTTTCTCAAAAGGGCTCCAACTGGGGGCTCTGTTTATTTTGAGCAAACCTTTTTTTTTTCTCAACCAACCGTATCAAGATTGGATCTGGGTGTCCAGCTAGCACATCTCAAGGGCCCCTCTCAAGTTTCTTAAAGAACATCCTACCGGTGCTTGAAGCAGCCATCCGAAAAGTTATTTAGAGATGGTGGCTGAAGATCCTCATCCTCATGTATATACAATCATCTGGTGCACGATGTTCTAAAAGATTTTTTTCTTTTTACGGCTCAAATACAGTGTTAATATCAAAGAGGGAGCCAAGCTGTATCTTAGACAGCCCTGTCACACTGGCTATAATTGCAAACACTACAGCAAACAGGAGGCAAGACCTGCACATGTAACGGGAACTCCACAGTGATGCTCTGTTCAGAAAGCCGCTCTGCATAGTGCAGCTGCTTTCTTCTCTTATCTCGTGCTCTTTCTCTAGTTTGCCTTTCTCATCCTCTACCATCTGTGTGCTGTACCATATTCCCCACTCTCCTTTTCCTTTCGCTGGCTCCAACTGTTCCCTTGAACAGCTTGGGTTTGTCTTGCTGTTGTGTCGACATCTCTGCAGGATGTTTCAGCTTTGGCTCCACTGAGTCTTTCAGTGCCTTCACCATCCTGCAGGTTGGGGAGAAGAAACATATTCAGTCTGCGAGTCTGTCTTTCTGTTTGTCCGTCTGTATATGTATGTCTGTCTTTCTGTCTGTACCTTTGTCTGTCTTTCTGTTTGTTTTTTGTCTGTCTTTCCATTTATCTGTCTGTATGTCTGTCTGTCTGTATGGATGGATGTGTATCTGTCTTTCTGTCTGTCTGCATGGTAGTCTGTCTGTTTTTTGGCTGTTTGTCCATTTGTCATTCTGTCCATCTCTCTATCTGTCTGTCTCTCATCTTTCTGTCTGTCCGTCTGTCCAGCTCTCTGTCTGTCTGTTTATATCTGTCTGTCTGTCTGTCTGTCCATCTCTCTATCGCTGTCTGTCTGTTTATCTGTCTCTGTCTACCTGTCTGTCTCTCTGTCTGTCCATCTATCTGTCTGTCTGTGTCTGACAACTCCTTGCCTGCCTGCTTACTTTTGCTCCACCATAGATAGCTATGTACACACCAGGACAGTTTTTCTCTTCCACTTTGTTAGCCTGCATTTTCTCAGGAATTATGTAGGATGTGCAATATACAGAATGCTCCAGACTCTGAGTTTGCAAAGTTCATTGCAGACAAATAATCATTTGAATGAGCCCTCTCTTATGATTGACTACAGCAGAGAGAGTTTGTAAAAGGAAGCTGATAAAAGCCTGTTTGTCTTGCTGTCTGTCTGTCTTGTTGATGGTCTTTCCAAAGGGAGAAGAATAGGAAGGCACACCAAGAATTCTTCATTCTCTGGAAATATCTACAGTTACCCAGAATTCCTTACTAATGACCACCAAGACATATATGACAGCAGAGGGCATGGGATAGCAGTGGGTAGTCGGGGGGTTAGGATCATCATTGGCTAGGACAGATTGTATGAAACCACACATACCTTCCATACCTTACTCCCCATAGAGCCGTCAATGGGAGCATGTAATTAGTGCACCATATGTGCAAATCTTACATCTTCACCGTCTTTTTCCAACTGTGGTGACAACATCTCTGGGCCCTGTTGGAGCTGTCAGCCAATCTCTTTCTCTACCTGGCTATCATTTTGAAATCACAGTCTAGCTCAGCAATGGATAACAGTCATAACATATAATTTACAAAGCTGCCTGGTTAATAATGTAATCGGCACTGATAACTATCCGTGAGCGTGCTTCTCTCTTTGAATGCCTCATCATTATCATCTCTGTAACAACTAGATACTGCCCGCTGATCAAAGAGATAGGGAATGCTAGTCAGCAAGGGCTCTCCTGTACCTTAGAAGACTGATGTAACACCAAGAGCCCACCTGCTGGGTGTATATCTGCATGTATATCTGTATATCTGCATGGTATATCTGCATAGTGAAGTGGGTGGGGGTGGGTGTTTCGGCAGGGACGCATCGGGGATAAAGCCTAGGGACATTTTCTGAGTATCAGGATTCAGATTCAGAGATTAAGAGGGGAGATCACATCATCTTGCCATGCACATATGAGACCGGCGCTACCGCAGTGCAACTCTGCAGAAGGAACTTAACCCCATCAGCTGAATACTTTGTCTAAACACTCAGGAACTCATAAGTGTATGTAGCGCATGAACACACACACACACACACACACACACACACACACACACACACACACACACACACACACACACACACACACACACACACGCGCGCACACACACGTATTGAAGATCTATAAATTCATATTTGGATTAACTTTGCCTTTAGTAAGTTCAGATTCAGTGAGTTCAGTCATTACTGAATTCAAATGTGTTGACAATTTGTCTGTTATTTATTTATTAATAACAACCCTGTGTACAACCTGAATTACAAACCTTTTTAATATGACAGAAGCCATGGAAAGCTTCCGATTGTTGCAAAGCAAATCACCCCTAAGAAAGGAATGGGTTTTCTGTCCACGGTGTTGCATCCACACCTCTCATTACATCTACTCAATATCAAATTCTGTAAGTTGCATACCAGTGACTCCTACCCACTCATACACACACAGACACATGGACTCGCATACAAACATGCACACACATGGGCTCTGGGACTTGATGCCGTCAGGGGGTTTAGCCAGCTGACCAAGTGGTTCATGGGGTATCATCCATCACAGCCTATCAGACCCAGGGTGAGAGTTTGGGATCAGGCAGCATACAGAGACACGGAGACAGTCAACCACAGAGGGCCTTAGCACCGGGGTCAAAGGTCAGAGGTCAGATCTGTTCCCACAGTAGCATAGGGGGTGGTTTGTGTCTGCTCACTGTCACCTAACAGCGTGCTTATGGAGTTTGACCCCATCTAGCCACACTAGCTGGGGTTATTAAGACAGAACAGTCCCGTTTTTGAGGAACGAAAAGGACAAAACTGCATAATCATTAGCGCTTCTCAGCATCAGCAATGAGAGCAAAACAAATAGTGTGTACTGTGGCAGTGTAGGAGTTGAATGACCAAAATTCTTCCCAACATTGTCATTTTTTTCAGCATGGGGGATGGCACTGTCTCAATCATAGACTCTGTTCGAGGCTTATAAGTCAACGTAATGGCTGAATGACCAATTAGATGGTAAATGACCACATAAATATTTTAAAGAGGACTGCATTATTGTAACTCAGAATAAACGACTTCACTGACAGACTTCGCAATCCTTCTCAAATTCCATAATGTCTCATGGGAAAATGTGTGTGTGTGTGTGTGTGTGCATGCGTGTGTGTGTGTGTGTGTGTGTGTGTATGTGTGTGTGTTTGTGTGTGGGTGTGTGTGAGGATGATAAGGTCTGACACATGTTGTAGTCTGCTAGGACCCCTGTAAATGTTTTATATTCTCCAGAGCAGTCAAAGCTGCTGCTGACTTTGGAGAGCAGCAGCAGTGTCTGTCTCCCAGGACAGTCCAGGGGACACTGTGAAAGTATGTGTCAGAGCCAAAAAACATTTTGAAAAACAAACAAATTAAAACAAACAGACAAAAAACGTGGAAGATGTATTCAGGCAACAGTGGGGTTAAAGAGAGGAGGCCCAAACTTGACCTCTCGCTCCACTGGCTTTCATAGTCTTCCGACTTTACCATTATTTCCCCCCTCCTTTTCCCTCTCCTACTTTGTTTCATCAGTCATCTCTGATATCATCTTCCTCTTCATCAGCATCTTCATAGTGTTGTGAGATGAACAGCAGTAAACGGGAAGCATCATCACTGCTGGAGGCATCCTCTCTACTCCTCTCACAACTGTGAAACACTCACTTAGCTAGGAAATAATGTTACCTGGCTGATATTGTGCTCACAGAAACAGAAACTGTGCTCCCTCCATTACCAAAGAGTTTTACCTAACAAAGGAAACTCAGAAACATGGGCTTTGAAGCATTTGTCAGCTCCCAAAAGGGAATGACATACACGTCTCCACCGATGACGTGCTATTTATTTGGGTTGTGTAACTCTTCGTCTCATTCTCCTCCGCTCTTACCCTTGCAACCGCTTTCCCCCTGCTCCTCTGCATACACTGCTCTCTGTCTCCATCTCTCTCTATCTGGGTATAAACTAGGAGCAGTCGAGGGCAGAGAATCTATCATTCCCATCAGTTGAGAGAACTCCAGGAGTGTTATTACTTTGAGGCAAGCCATTAAGCTTTTACCCTGGAGCGATTGATGGCAGATGCTGGAGGGGTTGTTTGTCTTTTGTCTTCTTATCAGAGAGGCAGGGGAGAAGGAGAGGGGTGGAGAGAGAGAGAGAGGGGAAGAGGAAGAGAGAAAAGAGGAAAGGCGACAGGGACAGAGAAGGAAAACACAGACTGCGAGAACAGCCTGTCCCTGTGAGCATAGCAGCACAACAGTCAGGTTGTGTATCTTGTATAATTCACGGTGCAGCCAACGTGCTGCCCCTATGTGTTGCCTGAATCCAATGCGAGGAGGATCTCCACCTCTCCGGTGGTGCTGATCAACATAGGATAGGGTCATGTAAAGGACTCACTGCCTGCTGTTTAAGAACTCGGTATGAAAATTAGACATTACAAAAAAGCCCTCCAGGCTGCTCCAAATCATTAAGCGCCGGTGGCACCTTAACAGTTTCCCCATGTTATGCAAAGCCGCACATCTACTTCTGTTGGAAGTTCAGTATCATCTCTGATGCATTCCCCTCATTAAATCGCTTTACTATATTATTTTTGGTATTGGATTATATCAGCTGAGCTGAAGGCAATGGGGATAGCTGGTGGGAGGTGCCTTGTATGAAAGGTAAGCAGGCATGCCTTGCAGAAATTGCCTCACCAAACTTTGAGATGTGTGACAAATCCAGATGAAAGCTGCATGGGCCACTACTAATGGGACAAGGCAGACGCACCACAGCGTGAAGCACAACAATGAAAGACAGCTGTCTGCCCTTCCTGCTCCTTCTCTCTCTCTCTCTCTTCCTGTCTCTCTCCTGCTCTCTCTCTCCCTGTCTGTGTGTGTGTGTGTCTGTCTCTCTCCTTCTCTCTCTCTCTCCCTGTCTCTGTGTGTGTGTGTGTCTCTCTCCTTTTTTTCTTACACCCTCCTTCTCCCTTCCCCCTCTTTCCCCCTCGTTTTTGTTTCATGCTCCCTTGTCAATTGGTGGGAATTTCTCCTCATAAATATGGTAAATAGGCATCCGGGTGGCATGGTGGTCTATTCCGTTGCCTACTAACATGGGGATCATCGGTTCGAATCCCTGTTTTACCTCCGGCTTGGTTGGGCGTCCCTACAGACACAGTTGGCCGTGTCTGCGGGTGGGAAGTCGGATGTGGATATATGTCCTGGTTGCTGCACTAGCGCCTCCTCTGGTCGGTCAGGGTGCGTGTTTGGGGGGGAGGGGGAACTGGGGGGATAGCGTGAGCCTCCCATGCGCTTATGACTGGTGACTCCACATATATCGGAGGAGGCATGTGGTAGTCTGCAGCCCTCCTCAGATTGGCAAGGGGGGGGGGCAGCAACCAGGACAGCTTGGAAAAGTGGGGGTAATTGGACAAGTACAATTGGGGAGAAAAGGGGGGGGGGGTAATGCATAAATAAATAAATATGGTAAATAAACATGGTGAAAATGAGTTTGGGAGACTCAGTCTTCGTGATTCTTTTTTCCATCCTCTGTTACTTTGAAAAACATATTTACTCACTTCTCTCCAGGCCCTTAATTAGTTCACTTATTTATCCTCCCTCTACTCAGACATGCATCTCTCGCTCTGTCACCATGTTTTATGTCTCAGTTGAGTTGGCAGACACCTCACTATGGTTACCCAGTGGATTCTGCCTGCAGGTGTAAGTGTAGATGGATTTCAGGAAAAAAAAAAAAAAAAAAAAACATTCCAAGCAAGAAACTGTGAACTGAAAAATTAAGTCAAGATCTGATTCATGTTGAAGTGACAGCTGGAGCAACAGACGCCCAATATAACAGCATATAGTACATGTATGTATGTGTGTAGCATATCATTTGTGGCACGTGCAGGCTAGAGAGTACACAACTGCGTATGTGGTGCTTGCAGACTTCTGAGTGTCTGGGTGCTATTTGTGTTTACATGGGAAGCGTGACTCCCCCTCTGTTTACCTGGCCAGAACAGGGCTGGTGTGTTCCTGTTGAAAGGGCTCATTGATAGGCCTGAAGCCGGAGCATTTCCTGCCGGGCCGTTGCTGACAGCACTGACGGGGCTCGGGGGAGCTCCCTGTCAGCACCTTCAAATCTCCCTCAACCAGCAGCTTTGACTGACCCAACTATCAGCTGCTTTCACACATGGCTGGGAGATGATATGGCGGTCAGCAGGCAGTGATCTTCCACTAGACGCTGGACTTAGCATGTAATCTATGAGCCTGAATGGCAGGTGGAGTTGACATCCTGAAAGGAATAGTGATGGCGAATATAATTTGAATCTTCATCCTAAATCAAGGGGAGGTGCATAAAGGACGAGTTGCACAATCTGTCTGTCTCCACAGTGTGCCTGTAGTAAAATGGTAATATATAAGTACACAAACACACACACACACACACACACACACACACACACACACACACACACACACATATACTGTCTCTCTCAATCACAGTACTAATACCCACTGTCACACACCCACATATACATACAAATACACATACACATACACAAACAAACAACGTAGTGTTGTGAGCAGGATGACTGTAAGCCTCCAACTGGATGATTTTATGGCCAGTTGGTGGATTAGAAGATGGATGATTTTAACAGTGAGAAACAGATGCAGTTTGTCATAGTCTTCCATTAGAGAAATGGTGAAGTGAGAGAGAGAGAGAGAGAGAGAGAGAGAGATAGCAAGATAAAAGTATATAAGTAAATAAAAATGGGGTGTGAAGCTAACTAGCTAGCTAGCTAGCAAGATAGATAGATAGAGAGATAGATAAATAAATAGATAGACGGGGGGTAGTAAGATAAAAGAAATGGGGTGTGAATCTAAAGTAGACCCATTCATTATTTTAGCATGGCTTCAAAAGTGACAACAGAGGTATGATGGGATATTAGAGAGCAAGAGAAGGAGGTCATGATGGATGAGGAGAGGTCAGTGGACAGCTAAGAGCCTTCCAGCTGATGATGGCCTGTTTGAATGCTGCTGAGATGATTCCATCCGGATTAAAACACATACTGAGCTTTTACACCATGATAAATATATTACATCTACATGTGGAATTAGAAGACATTTAACACAAATCGTACCTACATGTATGCAAACATATGTAAACGCAAAAACCCTTCTACGCTGCAAACCCACATACACTCATTTGCTAGAATGTGCGCACTTTCCATAAACCCTGGCTGGTTGAATGATAAAACAGGTGAGATACCAGCCTCAGCTGAATCCTCTCAGCAGGAAACACCTTCCAGTTCAACCAGCAGGCCGGGGATCAGTGTCAGCCGTTCAGCCACTTTGCATTGTGGTCTACTCCCTCCCGTTTGACTCCCTGTGTGAACTTCACTAAACCATTTACCATGTCCAGCCCACACTCTTGGCATGGAGACAGGTCAGGGGTCAATGTAGCGCTGGATTAAAGAGGTGGATCTGCCACATTTCTGTGGCCCAGTGCCCCTCAGGGATTGCTGTCCTCTGAGTGCCAGCTAAAATCTCTGTCAGATTACGTTTACCCTCCCTATTTATGGGCAAGACAATGACAGGTGGCACTGACACACTTACAGCAGCTGTCTGTCCTGTCGCCCTGACCCTTATCACTGAGGATGGGGCTTTCCTTCTTCTGGTTTAGGCATACAAACACTGAAATAGATATACACTAAAAATCACACACAGATGAACTCTCAAAGAACCTACATGCATACATGTGTGCTTAACACATCTGAACAAACAGAGATAGATGGACACGCACACACACACACATGCATGTGGCAAACACACACACACAAACACACAGATATAGACAAACATAATGACTTGCACATTTTCCCCCATTTACCATTCCAGTAGGAGAAGCACAGTCGGTCTGTTCGTGGGGTCCAGCTTCCGGCCAGAGGTCTGTGCTTGCCATCTGCGGCTTGGGTCCCACACCTGCAGGATCGCCTTGTGTCTGCACCTGGGGGGTTGGTGGTGGGGATGCACGTCAGGGTTTCGGACCTGGCTTGTGCTTTTGGGGACTGGTTCGTGCTCCTGGGGGGGGGGGGGGACTGTTGCTCTGCAGGCTCAGTGGGTTCTGCTCCCCTGTGGGCTTGGTGTTCCTCTGGGGTTGTGTTGCTTTGGGCTCTGGCTGTGCTCTTGGTCATGGGGTGATGTATGACTACGGGGCCCACCCCACAGGCCTCGCAGTCCGCAGTCTGCTGCTCGGAGGCACTACGATAAGTCATGGATCTCAGATACCAGAACTTATTGGGATTAATCCTATGCACTCATAGGCAGACACTTCACACACACACACACACACACACACACACACACACACACACACACACACACACACACACACACACACACACACACACAAACACACACACACACACACACACACACACACACACACACACACACACACACACACACACACACACACAGCTAGCATCTGCCTCACACACTCCCTGGAACACTCTGGAGTACATTTCTCCCCCTTTTTTTCTCCTTTGTTGCTGTAATTGTTGTCCTAAATTTGTACTGATAAGACCAATTTAATTATGTTTTGTCCAACACATGTCAGCATCTGTTTCTATGTTTATGTCTTATCGGATACATGTTGTCATTTTTCGTTTCTAAGTTTCCTTGTTTCACTAGTGGAGATTCTTCCTCTTGGAGAACCAATGCTGATTGGTTATTAAGCTGAACAAATATGCGAAAGAGGGGGGACGGGTGGTGGCTATAAATGTATAACAAAAACCCTGGGCTCATGTCATCCCACAGATCATCCGAAGGATGGAGTTATTGTAAGCGGTTCTTGATAATTAATAAAGATTGCCTTTGCAGGTGGAGAACCTGAACTCCACTTGCAGATTAACTCTGTCTAGGACACACTGGCATACAACTTCCTTGTGTTGTCTGCCAAGCCTGCCGACAGCACAGGTTAAAAAAATAAAATAGGAAGGAAAAGCGCAATTGGCGCAGCACCTGCCTTCATGGACTTTGATGGCTTTGAGAATCACTATGGCTCCTTCCAAGCGCAATCATGCCGGATATGCAGGTGAATACATTGTGGTGATCGGTGTTAATACGGGGTGGTGCTCAGCATCGCTCAATTCTCTGCTAATGGGTGACTGGCATTCTGTGCATCTCACCCTTGGAAGGATCAATCCCTTCTCTTTCTTGTCACAGAATCTAGATGGATACCTCTCCACTCGTGACTATTACTATTTTGGGTGTGTGTGTGGGTGTGTGTGTGTGTGTGAGAGAGAGAGCGAGAGAGAGAGAGAGAGAGAGAGAGAGTGAGGGGACAGAGAGAAAGTGAGAGAGTGTGAGAGAGCAAGAGAGAGAGTGGGCGAGAGAGAGAAAGAAAGAGTGAGAGAAAGAGTGGGCAGAGAGAGAGAGAGAGAGAGAGAGAGAGAGAGAGAGAGAGAGAGAGAGAGAGAGAGAGAGAGAGAGAGAGAGAGAGAGCGAGAGAGCGAGCATTTGTACACCAAGGGAAAGTAAAAAAGTGAGAAAAAGTGAACAAGTATATGCATGGGTTTGAGAGGGGGAGATCAGAGCCCTAGAAAGAGAGAGTTACGTCAACTCCATAGACGTCAATGGGCCAATTATTTAACAGCAATGGCGGATCATGGGAGCCCCGGATAGTTCCAAACAGTGCGCATAGAATATGTGTCACGTTGGAATATATCTATATCTATATATAAATGTAAAAATCTGAAAATATTGGTTAGTAGTTACCAGAAATCGCGGCTAAGCAGTTCATTTAAATGACCCGCCAAGCTTCGTTTTGAGCTATTCGGCGGCTACGTGAACCAGGTGACCCTCTCGCGTTCTGACCCCTCATTGACGCAACTCTCTCTTTCTAGAGCTCTGGGGGAGATAAGTTGTGAATGTTAATTATAGTGATCATAATTACAAACACAAACTCCCACAATTTACTTCAGCCACAGTCCAAGCAGTCAGCTAATTACTGCAACCAAGAGACCTGAGTCATCTCTGGACACACACACACACACACACACACACACACACACACACACACACACACACACACACACACACACACACACACACACGAGTAAGGTAGATTAATCTTTGCCCAGATGGGCCATAAGATACCTCATTATTTAATAAAAGTTTGTGAATGAAAGTTTTTTACCATTCTGATACAAGAACAATTTTCAGTTCTGTGCAGTGTCTTAGTTATACTATTTATTCACCAAATACATACAAGGGTGTAGTACATACAGTACATACGATACATACTACAGCACATACATATATTCAGTACATGCATGATATACAAAAACATACATACTTATTATACAAATAAATACATGCATAAATTAATAAAGGATTTATATGAACCAAATAATTTGAAGTGTAACTCTATTATGATAGTATGACTTATGGCAACTGTATTATATTACTTTTAGGGGTAAAGTAGTGAAGCAAAGCTGAATATATGAGGAACATTGAGAATGGGTCAAACAGAGGTCAGCCAGATTGGTGTGAAGACGGGATGGGCTCTCCCAACCAGAATCAGAATCGGAATAAGCATCAAAATCAGAATCAAAATTAGACTCAGAATCAGCATCAGAATCAGCATCAGCATCAAAATAAGCATCAGAATCATCAACATAAAAATCAGGATCTTTATTCACCAAGTAGCAGGTGTACAAGGAATTTCACTTGATGCAGGTGTCGACATTAAATTAAGTCCAGTAAGAAAAGTAATAAAAAAGATAAACTGTATAAAAACATAAAATAGACGTACACACAACAAACTGCGAGTAAAAGGATGTGCAAAGCACCGAGTTAAAGAGCATACGTGCACTGACTAGAGTAGAGAAAAGTGGGAAGGTATCGTATACAGGAGGATTATGGCGTGGAACAGACAGTAGCTATGTGCACAACAACACCTGTACATGAGTGTGCATGTGCAGCAGTTTAAAGCAGAGGGATGACAGAAGGGCTGTTGTTTAGGAGGATGATGGCCTGAGGAAAGAGAGTGTGGCGGTGGCAGTTGGTCTGAGTCTTCAGGGCTCTAAGTCTTGGTCTCCACTGAGATGGAAACCACTGGAAAAGAGAGTGATCAGGGTGTGAAGGGTCAGCCGTGATTTCCCCGCCCTCTTCCTCATTTCTTTTGTTATCTGACTGCGGTCATCCTTGTGCAAGTGTTGAAAAGGAAACATTGCCATGAATGACTTCCTGATAAAAAGACTTGACATTTGTCCAAGGAACGTGACAAACGTAGCAAAGATAAACATACCCACAAATTGAACCACACGCACACAGGCACACACGTACACACACACATACACGCATAAATGCGTGACACATCCACAAACAATAGAAAAAGTGTTTACCAACATACACACTTTTTTTCCTGCCCTCACTGTCAGTAGGCTTTAGATAAGAATGTCAGTAATCTCATCTACTGCTATCATGCTGCTAGAATACCGTGGCCCTAATCCAACACCAGGGTAAATACATTCTTAAAAACCTATATTTATACTATAACCAATCTGACCTGTGCACCACTGGGCTTCCTTATCACTCCATGTCTGCCCAGTCAAACTTAAACTTTGTGTCGCTGTTGTGACAGGAACATGTGGCACACGTGTTGTCCCTGTGTTACCCAGATAGTCATGGCAGTGAATAACCCAATCAGAACTGGGACCATCAGTTTTATCATGCCACCTTTGCTGTCCAACACCCAGGTCACTGAAAAAATTGCTCAATTCTTGATTACTACAATGTGAAAAGGTGAGCATCTGTGCTATGGCAGTGCAGTGTTTCAGGTTGTCATTAGAGCTCTGCTCAGCAGGAGAATTGCTGTGACTCTCTCTTGATTGTTATGTGTGTGTGTGTGTGTGTGTGTGTGTGCGTGTGTGTGTGTGCGCGCGCGCACGTGCATGAGTGTGAATGTGTGCTGAAAGGATGTTCTGCAGCAAGTTAAGTGCAGAGTTGAGTTGGTCTACATTTAAGCTGACCTGCTGTCTGTTCAATTATATATTGTAGTACAAGGGCTTGAAAACAAGTTTCTCCCAACCCCCCCACCTCTTTTCTTTCTTTTTCCTCTTAGATGTGTGTATCAAAGTGCGTCACAGATCCGGTTGTTTATTCCCAGCCTTCCTCCCGGCATATCTCCTCCTGAGCATCACTTTCATTTGCTGCGGCAGCTTTGACTTCTTGTCATCTCTTCCACACACACCCTGACATCCATGTGTGGAGTCACAGCCATGCATGGTAACGCCTGCAGAGTATATGAAAACAGATGAAAACAAAGATGCTTGTCATATGGGCATGTGCTTTAACATACACAGACACAGAGGATAAGAGAGGGAGGAGAGAAAGGAAGTGAGAGAGAGAGTAGGGGACAGAGACAGAGAGAGTGTAGGGGACAGAGAGAGAGCGTGCGAGAGAGAGAGAGTGTAGGGGACAGAGAGAGAGAGCGAGAGAGTGTGTAGGGGACAGAGAGAGAGTGAGAGAGCAGGAGAGAGAGTGAGAGGGAGTGTGCAGGGGACAGAGAGAGAGAACTGGATTTTAAACAACTCTTTATTTTACGTACATAAAACAAAAAAAATCAACAAAGACATCCATTTCACAACATCAACATGAGCAACTCCCTTACATTAAGGTGTCTAAAAAAGTCTTTTTTTTTTAGAACAGCGGTTCAAGTCACATACTCCCAAAGGGGGAGAGAGAGAGACGGCGGGAGGGAGGGGAGAGAGAGAGAGAGAGAGAGAGAGAGAGAGAGAGAGAGAGAGAGAGAGAGAGAGAGAGAGAGAGAGAGAGAGAGAGAGAGAGAGAGAGAGAGAGAGAGAGAGAGAGAGAGAGAGAGAGAGAGAGAGAGAGAGAGAGAGAGAGAGAGAGAGAGAGAGAGAGAGAGAGAGAGAGAGAGAGAGAGAGAGAGAGAGAGAGAGATAGATAGATAGATAGATAGATAGATAGATAGATAGATAGATGGAGGGAGACTGCCACACACAACAAAAAAGGAGCTGGACCTTTTCATGCATTTTTTCCCAACACACTATGGCTTGTTTGATAGGGTGGTATGCCCTGCGTACAACTGAATGCATTAATTACATACGCACTGCTATAGATCCACTGTCTAACCCTGCTGACTATCTTTTCCCATGATGCATCAAACCTAATTTGCAATTGTTAACCTTTAAGTTGTACTCATAAACGGAATTGACAGTCCGTCAGGTTCAATTAACTTGTGTAATGGCTGTGTGGTTTCCTGTACATCTTGGTGCATCTCTAACATTTCACACAGTCAGCTTGGTAGCCCTGTATAAGCTGCTCGATTCCATAATTAAAAAGCGTAGACTTCGCTGAGCAGTGAAGCTGAGACAGCAACACTGTCTTCCTCTTAAACATGTGTGAAGCATTCATTATCCTCTTGCCCTAATAGTGCCTTATGACAAGCCATCTTTGATATCTGAATACAGCACGACTTGTCATGTAATGCTGTATTGAGTTATATTGTGATATGTGTGATATGTGTGATATGTATATATGTGATATTTCCAAAATTACAATAATTTAGTGCAAAAAAAATGTTAAGCAAGCTTACGTATTATGCAACATGTTTTTGTTTTCTGTTAATGTAGACCTTTGCCCTTGTGTACATCTGCAACAGTTCTGACTGATGAGCTTGACTTCCAGAATATATTGTAAATGCACATCATGAATTACATTATTTCATATCATTCTACATTTACAACATGAGCTCATGAGGAATTCCTGAGTAGAGGAGGAGAGAGTCCAGTATGCAGGCCAACTGCAAAACTTTCATGTACATTTACAGTGAAATCTCAGCAGTATTCTGCTGTATTAATGTAATACAGTGTCAAACTGTAAACTGCAATGCAATCTGGGAGAAAAAAAAACCCATGATTACAGCACATTAAGAGAATGCCATTATTTACAGGATATTCACTGTTAACAGCTGGGCATCTTGGGAAGGAGAAAGAAAAGTGTGGGATGCCTGTATGCATGCTTAATAATCCAGGTAAGAAAATCCCAGAAAGTTGAATCAGCTCATCTGGACACAACGTTTATTGAGAGAAACGTTTCATCACTCATCTAATTGACCTCTTCAGTCTCAACTGAGTGCAGGTATCCCCACCCTTATAAACATTACAGTGGCACAACGACTGAAAACAACCATTGGTTTCATATGCAAATTTCTATTACCATAAACTAGAGTTTCAATGGCCATGTGTAATATTAACAGAGGATTGGGGAATAGTTGCAATCACAACATTGCAAGATGGCAATAGATGTACACTTACCCCCCCTCCCCGCCCTCGGTTCGTTCGGTCGTTTCCCTCTTCACATAGATGACCTCTTTGACTCCCCGTTCAAACCAGCGTTCCTCCCTATCAAGGATGTGCACATCCTCATCCTTGAAAGAGTAGCCACTGGCCTGTAGGTGGATGTAGACTGCAGAATCCTGGCCTGACATGTTAGCTTTTCTGTGTTGTACCCTCCTGTTGGCCAGGGTCTGTTTGGTTTCCCCGATGTACAAGTCATGGCAATCCTACCAGCACTTAACAGCGTACACTATATTGCCCTGTTTGTGCCGGGGGATCAGATCCTTGGGGTGGTCCAATTTCTGGTGCAGCATGTTTTGGGGTTTGAAAGCAACTTAGATGCGGTGTTTGGAAAATGTGTGTCTCAACTGTTTCAACACCCCCCGTCACATACGGAATCACCACTGGTTCATGCTAAGACAGCTGTTGTTCTTCAGCTGGTGCACTGTTTGGGCATCTTCCTGGCTTTGGCAAACGCCCAGTTAGGATAACCACATTTAACCAGGGCCTGTTTACTGTGGGATTTCTCCCCTTCCCCGGCCAGAGTGTCAGTGGGGACGTTGTCAGCTCGGTGATTCAGCATCCTGATGACTCCTAGTTTGTACTCCAGTGGATGATGAGAGTCAAACCTTAAGTACTGATCAGTATGTGTAGGTTTATTGTAAACAGCAACAATCAGATGTCCCCCATCACCAATTGCAATTTCACAGTCTAAGACGCCTAACCTGTAATTTTTCACAGCCTCCCTGGTGAACTTGATGTGGTTGTCCACAGAGTTAATGTGGTCAGTGAAATGTGCTACATCCTGAGATTTGATTTTAACCCAGGTGTCATCCACAAATCTGAAACAATGGCTAGGTGGTGTCCCTGGATAGGACATGAGAGCCCTCTTTTCCACTTTCTCCATGTACAAGTTGGCCACTACAGGTGAAACTGGGGAACCCATAGCACACCTCTGCCTCTGCCTATAGTACTGCCCCCTGTATGTGAAGTATGTGGACTGAAGACACGCTTGGTCAGTATTAACAGTGGTCCTATTGGTAAAGGTGGGGTCGTTTTGTAATTTCATATGGACCAGCTCCTCTGCTTCATCAAAAGGAACGCATGTGAAGAGAGACATAACATCATAAGAGACCATTGTTTCATCCCTCAATTATAAAACAGTCCTTTCTCCAGTTGAATTTTCTTCCATTTAGAACCGTGTTATAACACTACTACTACTTTCGGCTGCTCCCGTTAGGGGTTGCCACAGTGGATCATCCGTTTCCATTTCTTCCTGTCTTCTGCGTCTTCCTCTGTCACACCAGCCATCTGCATGTCTTCCCTCACCACATCCATAAACCTCCTCTTTGGCCTTCCTCTTTTCCTCTTCCCTGGCAGCCTCATATTCAGTATCCTTCTCCCAATATACCCAGCATCTCTCCTCCACACACGTCCAAGCCATCTCAATCTTGACTCTCTTGCTTTGTCTCCAAACCATCCAACTTGAGCGGTCCCTCTACTATAATCGTTGCTAATCCTGTCCTTCTTCGTCACTCCCGATGCAAATCTTAGCATCTTCAACTCTGCCACCTCCAGCGCTGCCCCCTGTCTTTTCGTCATTGCTACTGTCCCCAAACCATATAACATAGCTGGTCTCACAACCATCTTGTAAATCTTCCCTTCAACTCTTGCTGGTACCCTTCTGTTGCAAATCACTCCTGACACTCTTCTCCACCCACTCCACCCTGCCTGCACTCTCTTCTTCACCTCTCTTCTGCACTCCCCATTACTTTGGACAGTTGACCCCAGCTATTTAAACTCATATGCCTTCTTCACCTCCACTCCTTGCATCCTCACCATTCCACTGTCCTCCCTCTCATTCACGCATAGGTATTCCATCTTGCTCCTACTGACTTTCATTCCTCTTCTCTCCAGTGCATACCTCCACCTCTCCAGGCTCTCCTCAACCTGCACCCTACTCTCGCTACAGATCACAATGTTATCTGCAAACATCATCGTCCATGGAGATTCCTGCCTGATCTTGTCCATCAACCTGTCCATCACCATTGCACACAAGAAATAACCATGTTATAACAAACCTGTTAAAAAGCTTCATATTTGCAATGTTCTAGCTAACATAAGCTAATGTTAGCTAGAATTAGTGCATGTCAGCATTTTGTCTCAGTTTGCATTAACTTAACATAAAAACAACACTGTTACTATGCTGGAAGATAATTTATTCTGCCTTAAAGCATCAAAATGTTTGGAATGGCATACCATTATCCTTATTAAGGAATATATATCTAAAAAAAAGTGAGGCTTTCTCGAGTTCAATTTTCTTCTATTTAGAACAGTGTTATAACAAAGCTGTCTGCACACTCATGAAGAAGCTCGGTGACTTCAAATTGGACTTTGTCTGATCTGTCACACGCACACGCACACGCACACGCACACACACGCACACGCACACACACACACACACACACACACACACACACACACACACACACACACACACACACACACACACTACCTCACCCAGCCACTCATTCAAACATGCATTCACTCACACACTCAATGAAAAAACCCCATTGTCTTTTCTTATTCAAACTGTTGGAACTCGAGGGTTAACGTTGTTCAGGAAAACAGTTGCATAATTGTTTTGTGTTGACTTTACTTTGATGCACTCATCCAAACTAGACTGCTGCTGTGCTGTCACAGGTTCATTAAAAACAGTTAGTTTGATGTTCCTTTATCACAAAAACAAAATCGTCACAGTGAGTTGCCAAATATTGTATTCACTGTCATCCAAATTAAAAAGCTGTCAATCTTTCAAAAGAATGAAATAAAGGAAAGAAAAGAAAAGTAAACAGACAGGGGGTTAAGGTTTATTCAGGTCTAGTTTTGCTTGTGTTGCTCTGGTGACATGTTCTCATTTTAATACATATTTGAAAAGAAACTGTATAATGAATATTGTCCCTTTGTCATTTTTTTCATTATTATTATTATTATTATTATTAGTAGTAGTAGTAGTAGTAGTAGTATTACAGTAACATAAGTAAAGGATACATACTTTTGATTCAAATACAGTTTACATACAATAGTTTACTGACGAAACTGTGACCAGTATTGTGTTGTAAATGTACAAGAATGCAGCAATGAACTGCACATGTATTTCTTGCAATACACGGTAATTCTAAAATACAGTAAGAAACTGTAAAATATATATATATATATATATATATATATATATATATATATATATATATATATTTTGCAGGTGAAGCTGTAATTACTGCAAATGTACAATGAAACGTTTTTCAATCCTTTTCGCATGTCCTAGTTGGCATGATGTAAATACCCAGCAGCCATTTGGCAGCAGGTGGGGAGACACCCTGGGCAGGCCACCAGGCCATCACAGGGCTTTGTTTATTACTGATAGACAAATGATTAAAGTATGGTGTTAACAAAGGAAGCAATTTTCAACTGCTAACTACAAATGCTGCTCATTTAGGAGCATACTTTCTATCATTTCAGTCCACGTAGATTTGGAAACATGACACATCAAGAAAAAACGTAAAAAAAATTTCACTAACAATCTTCAGCCCAATCAATTTTTCCACACCAAAGGGGGAAATTATTTTAATCAAAACAGGACTAAAATGTGAAAGTAGTTTTTTTCTCCTGGGATGACCACAAGACATGTTTGCACTTCTTAATGTTTCTTTCTCTCTCTCTCTCTCTTGCTCTCTGTCTGCCTCGCTGTGTTCTTCCCTCGCTCTGTGACCGGCGATATGGACCCCAGACAGGTGAGGCTTGTAGGAATGGAAAGGCTTCATCTCGAAAGAGAATCATTCCCATAGGGTGGAAAACACAGATTTACTCGACCATGTTTCTCAGAATACAGTCCAGAACTGGGACACTGTGACATGATGTACAGTGCCTGAAAGAGATGAATAAAGGCTGGAAAAACGGAAGTCTAGATGCCATGCCTAAAGTCACTGTGGTACTTCCATGGAGAAAAATGCTCAGTGTAAAGTATTACTAATGAAGGTCCTTCGTTATATTTTTTTCAACATATCTCTAATTAAATAAACAATCAGACTTCATATGAAAACTGTATTTCATAATGTCAGCCTTACCCAAGGCAGATACACCTGGCGACACAATCAGGTGCTCAGGTGCTTGGAAGCTGAACTCGATTGCAAGAGGGTTTCCATCAATGCCCAACCCTTCAACAACCAGGAAGGGCCCCGGCGGTTTCCAGCTTTCATTCGAGAGGGGGATAAACTGAAGGCCAACCCTTCACTTCCCAACTTAGGCTCAATAAACTCAGCCAGGGATTGGGAAATGCGAGTGGACTTAGGCCAGAAGCTCATCTTCCCGACAGAGATCGCAACAACCACCTTGTGACCAGACCTCATCCTCTGGTCCAATTCTAACCAGCTCGCTTACATCATTGAGCTCACAGTCCCCTGGGAGGATGCAGTCGATGAAGCGTACGAGCGTGAGAAGCTGCGGTACGCCAACCTAGCAGCCGAAGCAGAGGACAGAGGCTGGAAGGTGAAGGTGCGCCCTGTGGAGGTGGGTTGTAGGGGCTTTGTTGCCAGCTCCACAGGAAAAACTCCTGAGGGAACTAGTAGTCAGGGGGCAGGCCCACAGGAGAGTGATCAAAGAGCTAGCCAACATTGCTGAGAGGACTAGCCACTGGATCTGGCTCAAAAGGAGAGACGCCGTCTGGACTGCCAGGGTGAACAGCTAACCACAGGTCACGCACCCAGGACCGATCAACCTGTGGTGGGCCTGCCTCAGCGGAGGGTGTCTTGTGATAAAAGGCCGAAACACCCTGTGATGCTGAGGTACACAACTGATGATGTGTCCTGGTGGTGGCAATGTCACCTTGGCAGACATCTCCAGTTTGATCTCCACTGAATCTGTTGCAGTGCAAACACTAGGGATTTTAACAACCAGTCCTTTTTTGAATCTTGAATCTTACATGAGAACAAGTTAACAAGTTTAAGGTGAGGGAAAAAGGCAAACGTTTGCCTAAACACAAGATAAGACCAGAGTGTGTGTTTGGGAGTGTGTGTGTCCATGAATCAAGCTTGAATGTTAAATAACATTCATTGCCATTGATACAGAAACAGACATTTTAGTAGAGAAAATGCACCCCTTGCAAACATCAATTTTGAAACACATTAGCATGGACTTTGGAATACATGTGTGGGTGGAACAGACACAAAAACACGTTATGTGGTTTGTGCTATTCTGGATATGACGTGTCCAAAGAAACACTCCAAACCTCAAGCTTTAAGCACTTTGTTTTCAATTAGACTCCAGAGGAACCATCTGTCTGTGTAGCATGGTGTTGTGCTTCCGTGAGTGCTTTTATCTGGGGATGATGCGTGTGTACTGAAAGCCTCCACAGGCCAGAACAAGACCGAGCTGGGCTTGTGTAACAGGATGAAAAGGTGGACCGTGCCTACAGCCTCTCGTACATCCCCACCGCATCCCCTTTGGTGATACCAGAGAGCAGCATGCTCAGTCAGCCATGGCCTGATGACAGGTGACATATGTTAGTGGTATGTCTTGTGCAGTGTATGAGAGAAAGAAAGAGAGCGATAGAAACAGACGGACGGAGAAAGGAAGAGCTTGTGAGGGTGGCAGGTGGTGGCATCTCTAGACTCTGAACATGTCATGATGTTCAGACTGGTGAGGGTCGTAACAGGTCCTTACCAACCCCTAGGGTCCCCATCGCTATTGCAGCTCATGCACACACACAGAGATTACAGTAGGAAACGGCTATATAAAGAACGCATATTTTGTAGAAAATGAATAAGGATTTTCTCTCGTGCTGTAAATCTTGACAAAGTTTGACAGAACACAGCTGACGAGAAGTGTCTCACCACTTACTTACTAGAGTAAATATGGTGCCCCTTTAAAAAAAAAAAGAAAAGAAAAAAGAAAATTGCGGAGACACAATTACAGTCCAGAGGAAAGTGAAATTGGATTATTGACCTTAATTCACAAATATACACCAAATGAAGGCCTCTTAGGGATAAAAGTGCAAAAAAACAAACCCCAAAACAAACAAAACACAAAAAAACCTTGTAAAACTTGTAGAAACAAATCTTGGTCATATACATTGGACTAATGATTAGTCATTTATCTGTTATTGAAAACACATCTAAAGGGAACAGTGTTGCTAATGAGCTGCCATACCCCTCCTCCCTCCCCTGATTGCTAATACAGATCACATGTACCATACTGCGGCACGCCTCATGCCCAAATGGCTCATGGGGGCTCTTTTATCCGAGCTCTGGCCATGATCCAGATGATGTAACAGCTCAATTGATATATCATCACAAGAGGAAGTTATACATTAATGAGCGAGCAACCGTGAAAACAGGGCTTAAATATTCATTCTGTGAAGCCACTTACATAAGCCTCGACACCAGAGGGGAAGAGGTGCACACATGTGAGCGGGATGAGGCCGGGAGACATCTGACGTTCGAGGTGTTGTTACATCCTCCCTTTCCCCCTAAAAGTGTATGACTCATACGAACCGGTAGGCTGAGCACAGTGTCACACGGCTCCTGTCCGCCCCTTCCTTCGACCCGTCACTGGTTTTCTCTCTCTGAGGTGGCTCTATTGTGTGTTTCCAAAGGCACTAATGGAATGGAAGGGCCACTTTCTTGGACATCACGAAAGAAGCCAATTACATTTCCTGATTTTTTTTTTTTAGAAAAAAATAGCGTTGGACGAAGGCAGGCGGATGCATGGCGCAGGGCTAATGATAGCGACCATGACAGTATTTATTGGAGATGTGAGGCAAAGGACTTATCACAGGAAGCAGTTCATCACTCCAAAGACAGAAAAGGTTGACCAGAATTTGCAGATGTCTTAAATATTTACATAAGGTGCGCTTTGACTTTCAGTCTCTCTTTGCTCCCCTTTCTCTTTCTTTCTTTCCGCTCTGTAAAACAGTTTACATCCTTCCTCTAAGGTGAAACACTTGGGAAACATTATAAACAGTTTTATTAGCTGTGTACGGGGGAGCCAAATATTTATGTAAGGGGAGACTTATGTATTATTCTAGAAAGACAGCCTGCAGAGGGCACAAAAATCAAATTTCCTGTAGCCACCATTTTTCACATCTCTTGAGCATGCCATGGTAGGTGGATATGTACTGGCATATTCTCCTTATCCTCATTTTTTTCTTTTTTTTAGATTTTTCCCCATTTTTCTCCCCTATTGTACTTGGGCAATTACCCCACTCTTCCGAGCTGTCCCGGTCACTGCTCCAACCCCTCTATAGATCCGGGGGGGGGGGGGGGGGGCTGCAGACTCTCACATGCCTCCTCCGATACATGTTGAGTTGCCAGCCACTTCTTTTCACCTGACAGTGAGGAGTTTCACCAGGGGGACGTAGCACGTGGGAGGATCATGCTATTCCGCGTAGTTGCCCCTCTCCCCTGAACAGGCACCCTGACTGACCAGAGGAGGCGCTAGTGCAGCGACCAGGACACATACCCACATCTGGCTTCCTACCTGCAGACACGGCCAATTGTGTCTGTAGGGACGCCAGACCAAGCCGGAGGTAACACGGGTATTCAAACCGGCGATCCCTGTCTTGGTAGGCAACGGAATAGACCGCTACACTACCCAGACACCCCCTTATCCTCTTTTGTAGCCCTACTTAATTCAATGGCAGTGTTTTGACAGCGTCCCTGCGTCTCCTCCTACCTGAGCTGGTGGAAACGGAGACCGCAGCGCCAATATAATAAAGTCAGCCGACTGAATCGCTGCCATCAGCAACATGGAAATACCAATGTCCAAGAACGCCTTTCATTTCCACAACCACACAGCTGTGCTTAAACTCTCCGTTTGGGCCGCCCCTAGCTAGTTATAATATGCCTTTGTAACCAGCCATCGATTATTCTGCAGTCAACTGCTCCACATTAGGGAGTTGGGGTTATTAAAGATAACAGCTGCTTGGGTCTAGTGGTTAAGCTGAAGAAATGGATACATGGCCATCTGCACCTTGTCAGTAATTAGATTTACCCTGACATGGTAAATTAGCCTGCAGCAGCCTATCCGTATTATTTACTAATTCACCTCAGCGTCACTTAGCAGCAAGAGTGCTGACTTCAACGGAGGCGCGGAGGAGCAGGTTTTGGTGGTTCTCTGGGTTGGTTTGAATGGGCTGGGGCTTAACATATGTGTGTGGTGTGTGGTGAAGGCCCGGGTGGGCTGGTGGGGCCTGTCTGTGGTCTCCACACACTCTGACCACCGTGACCTTGGCCGGTGGAGGGAAATCTGCCACAATGGCAGAAATAGATGCTGACTTCATGTGTGGCAGCAAGGGCAGCTGAACAGGGCCGGCCACATGTAAATACTCAACCTCACATGCACGCACGCACGCACGCACGCACGCACGCACACACACAGTCACAGACACACACAGACACACACACACACACACACACACACACACACACACACACACACACACACACACACACGTGGCCACACACAATCGCTGTACGTAAAATTGAGCTCATGAATTGTTTATGATGCCCACTGGGTTAAATAGATAAAGGTTCATTCTCTTCCTCTAATCTCCACCCACATTAGGAAAAAAGTATTTTTATCCCTTTGATTACCATAGGCACTGTCATGATGTCACAGCGCAGGCTTTCTTCTTCTTCTTCTCTATAATTCATCTTTTTGACGTAGATGCCCTCAAGGATCGAAGGTACCATCCCATGTAGCTTCTGCCATTGGCTGATTAAAATAAGGATGTTGTTGTGGAGAACAGTGACCTTGTACATACAGCAGGAACAGGCTAAGACATTTTTAGCCCTCCTGCATAAATAAGTCAGGAAACCACTCAGCTCGAGATGTTTTCCTCCCCTTGTTTGTATGAATGTGTGGACATGGGTTTTTACAGTTTGCATGTCTGAGAAACTCCTTTTGATGGATCTCAACTCACCAATAGCGTTGCTTACAAGAAAAGCAGAGTTTTCTCTGGAATCCCAGTTAAACGACAACACACCACATCCCGCTCTTGTTTCTTACATTCTTCCCTTCCCCCATTAGTTTTCCTTCCAATCTTTTCTTCCCCCCTCCCCCCTCTTTACTGTTGATCTTTTTTAACCAGAGCCCACACTGTGTCGTCCACTGGACTAATATTTGTCTTTCCACCTCCTCCCTCTCTGTGAACATCTGGACTCGAACTCTGCAGAAACACAAACTTCCTTGGAGAAGCACCATGTCGTTTGATGGTCGCAAACGTACCCGTCGATAGTTTACAAGGCCACAAACATGGCCCTGCTGACCACCAGCACATAGCTGCTTGGTTAGACTCGCGATTTTCATCCATGTCAGTGTCTGTCAAGACGAGCTGGAGTACAGAGCTGGTTGGGCCATCCAGCTCTTGTGGAGTGGCGGTGGGACATGTATCTCAAGTGGAAATTTCAATGACTGAAACAGACCCAAACACAGCAGGGAATTCCAAAGCACGCCTTTCTAGTCACATGACAAGGTGCTAAATGAAATCTACAGCTACAATGTTGTTTACATGGTTACAACAAATGACTTGGATCATCTTCAGTCCAGATGAATAACAACAACAACAACAACAACAATAATAATAATAATAGTAATAATAATAATAATAATAATAACAACGGACCTGGGATCCACTGGGTGAGAAATACACCCAACGGGTCCCAGGTAACATCCAAATACAAGAACTACAGAAGATGGCACTACTTAGAACATCTCATATCCTAAGAAAGGCACTATCCATCAAATAGACTTCCACCTCATTCTAACCCTAGGCCCAAGGAATGGGCCCGGTTATTATGTTGTATTATGGCATGAAGTTAAAGGAAATTTGTATAATAATAAGAAGAAGAATAATAACAATAACACGATGTTTCTTTCACTAAGTAATTTGGTAAATTAAGAGCTGCTAGTCAAAGTGGTTGCTGAGTGGGGACATAAGCACCTGAACATTTGTAAGCGGTGTTTTTGTGTGTGTGTGTGTGTGTGTGTGTGTGTATGTGTGTATGTGTGTTATGGCATTAGCATAGAAACAAGTGGGTGTTTATCGGGTATTTTACACTGTGATGAATCAGAATTGAAACTATCTGTTTTGTTTTCACCCTTTTCCTCCCACGTTGTATCTGGCCAATTACCCCACTCTTCCGACCCGTCCCGGTCGCTGCTCCACCCCCCTCTGCCGATCCGGGGAGGGCTGCAGACTACCACATGCCTCCTCCGATACACATGGAGTCGCCAGCCGCTTCTTCTCACCTGGCAGTGAGGCGTTTCGCCAGGGGGACACAGCGCCTGGGAGGATCACACGATTCCCCCCAGTTCCCCCTCCCCCCTGAACAGGTGCCACGACTTATCAGAAGAGGCGCTAGTGCAGCGACCAGGACATGTACCCACATCCGGCTTCCCACCCGCAAACACGACCAATTGTGTCTGTAGGGACGCCCGACCAAGCCAGAGGTAACACGGGGATTCGAACTAGCGATCCCTGTGTTGGTAGGCAACGGAATAGACTGCTACACTACCCGGATGCCTGTCTGTTTGTTTGTTTGTCTGTTTGTTTGTCTGTTTGTTTGTTTGTTTGTTTGTTTGTTTTTTTAACATCGGGTAAATCACGTAGTGGTTAAACACAGATGGAGACAGAGACCTGGACTATGTAAAGTTAGGTAGCATACGACTGTCGTTCATGAGATAAATGGATGATCCTGTCAGGGAGGTCCTGCTGTGTTGGTGCCACCTGATCTCTGGCTTCGGAGAGGATGGACTACCGGGGCTTGTTGTAATCACCTGAGTGCTGTTGATAAAAGATAGGGTCTGGCGCTGGTGGAAATGAATGATGATAGACCACAGGCCTTACTTTTTCACAGCTTACCTTCTTCCAATAGTGTACTCAAGGCTGAAAAGAAGCAATAAAGAGAAGTGAAATGGAAGGGACTGTAATAGAAAATAAGAAATGAGAATGGGACAACAGAGCTGTCTGTCTGTGATTGGACATCAGTATCAGTGTGTGTGTGTGTGTGTGTGTGTGTGTGTGTGTGTGTGTGTGTGTGTGGTTGGTGCATGTGCACACCTACATTGGTCCATGCATATATGTTTGA